>NC_091337.1:7416620-7501620 GCF_038502225.1 Cherax quadricarinatus | reverse complement strand
CATGGCGTAGATCTACGGTTTGGACCCTCAATGTAAAGCCATAGATCTATGGCACTGACCCTGAAAGGGTTAACATTGGAATACAGTCAAAAAGCACACAACGTAAATTTAACCTTGGATAACCTAATGTTATCAAACAATGTAAATTATTTCCCAGTTTCGATGAGTATTACACCTTGAAACAATTGCAATATAATAAGAATTCCTTGTAAATATACATTTTACAGTGGTCTTTGAAGACACACAGGTGTTATGGACACACAGAAATTGCATTATGTTTATATCATCTTCTTTCAACAAACTGGCTGTATCCCACCGAGGCAGGGTGGCCCAAAAACAAAAAATGAAAGTTTCTCCTTTTAACTTTAGTAACGTATATAGGAGAAGGGGTTACCAACTCCTTGCTCCCAGCATTTTAGTCTCCTCTTATGACATGCATGGCTTACAGAGGAAGAATTTTATTCCACTTTCCCATGGAGATAAGAGGAAATAAACATTAACAAGTACTAGTAAGAAAATAAAAGAAAACCCAGAGGAGTGTATATATACACTTGTACATGCATGTGTAGTGTGACGTACGTGTAAGTAGAAGTAGCAAAACGTACCTGAAATCTCACATGTTTATGAGACATAAAAGACACCAGCAGTCCTACCATCATGTAAAACAATTACAGGTTTTCATTTTACACTCACTTGGCAGGATGGTAGTAGCTCCCTGGTTGGCTGCCGTCTACTAATCTACTACTTAGATAATGTTTATAGTATAACCCATGATATTCCCTCAAACCTAAACATATAACAATGCTCAATAATATCCCACATGGAGACAGAAACTCGGATGATTAACTGATCTGTATATTTCAATCCACTTCTGGGATCCTCTTCAGCAGATACATAAGTGAAAGAACATGAATATATAGGGAAGATTGCACCCTCGCCCCATACAAGGAAGTGGCACGTGGGGGGGATATGTCAAGTAGTGAGTGGGGTAGAAGAACAGGACCTGTGGTGAAGCTAAAAATTTGGGTAGGAAGTTCCTTTGTGCTATGTGATTCATAATCTTAAGCTGGCATTCTGTATTAGGTTGGGCACTGCTATGTACTTCTTGAGGGTGAAATTTGAAACAACATCTGGCTTCCATTGTCCCTGTGAGACAATGAAATTGAGACTGGTACGTATGAAGGCAGATTCTATGATTTTTTGAGTTTGTAGTTGCAGTGTGATTTGTATTTTAATAGTGGCAACTTTCCAATGAATATTGCGACTGTTGTTGCTGACATGCTGAAAAATAGCTAGGATGACCCAGTATAATCAAAAAACTTATTTCTATGCTTTGATAAGTATTACACTTTGAAACAATTGTAATATTACAAGCACTCCTTGTACAGAGTGTAAGAAAACCAAAGCAGTACGAAAAGAATAAAAAACAATGTCAGGCTATGCAATTCCCTATGTTAGAAGTGCTAAAACACATTGAAACACATCTAGTATCGTAAGAAACTAGTGTGTATAGTGTTAAGTATTAAAAACAATATATTTCTGAAGAACAATCATAATTTTGCTTTAATAAATAGGAAAATGTAAAAATCACTGGCACATTTATGTCACTGTTGCTGACAAATGATCTTTTTTACTAACTTTAACACACTATAATATCTTAAGTTTTTTATCAGATTCCCTCATTTCAGTCTTATGTGATCCATAAAAATACACTATTAATCTGTAAAAAAAAAAATAATTTATTCAAAATAATGCAATACACAGATTTCTGGGTATGCCACAATTAAAGGGTTAAATATGAATGAAGAGACCATTTTTCCATGACTGTAACAAAGCAATGATGAATGTGTTTTACTCAGCTTCAATGGAAAAGTAGAAGAGGTGAGAAATGAAGATACAAACAAGGAATGAACAGACTTCCTTTAAAAACGTGCCTAGTTCTATGCGGGGACTGCTGGTTGTTAAACCAGCATCCTTTGTCACTTGTGTAGCTGCATCATGGCATGGGCCATTATTTTCGGCAAACCCAAGATAGTTGTATGATCCAGCATTAATGCACTTGATTGTCTTTCCTGTTAATCTGTAAAGAGAGACACACTCAAACATATTTAAAAAATACATTAAGCAAATAAATATTAAGATAACTTAAGTCTTCTACTTGTGTGGAGCAAGACGGGGCCCTAATAATTATACTCCTATTCCATTCAAGGAAGTTTATGGCTTCTTACATGTGACAATTACTTCACCCACACCATGCATTCTTCTATGGATAACAATTTACAAAAATACCTTCCCAATCAAATTTTCATCACTAACAATAGTGTCTGTAAAGTCATTTTCAATAGTCTTTAAAATTTAAAAATTGAACCCTTTCAGTGGCCATCATGCAGAACTACACCACCAAGGTCAAGGTCCCTCACGTAGTTATAGATCATGAGCTCAGTTCACTCAGATAGGGTGCAAGTGGTCAACCCTCAGGTCTGTATAACGGGCTTGTAATAGGTCTGATTCAATTATTGGGATGACATAAACCACGACCAACCATTCCTGGTTATATTTTATTATCTAGGATATAGAGTAAATTTTCTATTTTTGTGTGATTATGAATTTAAAATGAAAGGTAAGTGTAATACAGGAGAGGTCTTGGGACATGATTAATGAACATAGGAAATGTTGCTTTAGTGCCAGGAATGTATATGTTTTGTGTTCAATTTTTAAATAGGTATTTTTTGTGTAAAATTGGCCAAATTACCAACTTTGCACTTTATAGGGTAGTTGTAATAGTCAAATGGGCAGTTTCTTGTTCTCAACTGGTAGATGAAAAGGCATACTAGCAAAATAGCTATGAATTTTGTCAAATGGAACTTTGGAATCGACTTAAAACAGGACTCAAAATGGGCGAAATGCCAATGTGCAAATTGCACCCAGATCGCTAATCTTGCACCTGTGTAATTCCATAACTTTTTTCCATCAAATTTTGTACTCCTGGTGAAATTACTCTCAGAAAAAGATTCTCTACCATTTCAGATTATTTTTTTAAAGTGGACACTGAGAGCAATATTAATTTTGGGGTCTGACGAGTAAAAGGGTTAAGGATAAGTGTCATTCTGGTCTCCGCACTTAACTATCATTCTGGTACTCGACACTTGATATTCCCTCAAATTTTAGTCACAAAATACTGATGTATTTTGGCTTAAAATTTTTTCCCTAAAGTTATTAATTTATCTGCCACACAGTCTTCTCGCTTCTCTCGTTTGATTATCAGAAAATTCTGCGTCCTCTGGTTCTAAAGCTGAGGTCATTTTTCTAGGAGGCTTCTGTTTCATTTATTCATGATATATGAACAAAACAGATCTTAACAAAGCAATACACAAATCACCAGAGTTTCACTAAGTTAACCTCCAAACAAGTCTAGCAAACAAGCTCCCAATCAACGACTTAAAAGACACACTCCAGAGAGGTTGCCAGGGTTTTAACACCAGCAGCATTGTCATATACCAAGGCTTATAGTTTTGTCTTCTGAATGGATTAGTAGACTGGCATAGTCAGGATGCTATCAAAACATGAAAACCTCCAGTTGTATCATAGGATCGCTGAATTCACCTCCCCTTTGAGGTGAATAAAATGTTAACTGTTAGTGTATAGTATATATCTGATGGAAAGCAAGGAAAGAGAAAGTGTTACCACTTCCTATTTTTTTTTTTTCAACATGTTGACTGTCTCCCACTGCGGCAGGGTGACCCCCCCCCCAAAAAAAAAAGAAGCATTTTCACCATCATTCAACACTTTCACCATCATTTACACACTGTCTTTACAGAGGTGCCCAGATACAACAGTTTAAATATCACTCCAAAAAGCCAATATCCCAAACTCCTCCTTTAAAGTACTGGCATTGTACTTCCCACCTCCAGGACTCCAAATCCAGCTAACCAATTCCCCTGAATCCCTTCACAAAATATTTATATTTACATTTATATGGGCAGCAAATTAACTACAAAATTTTCCAAGAACAAATCCTACTAAATTACTAATGTAACATGTACAGTACTTACTTCATAGTCCAACCATAATCTGGCGTGTATCGCTCCATAAGATCAATTTCTGCCCCTGGAACGCTGCAAATTGTTCTGTTCCAGCAGTCTTGAATACGACGGTATACATTGCGAGTGTAGAAGCTCTCAAACCCAATGTACAGTGGGACATAACCCTGTATTAGATAAAATTGTTGCAAAATTCATTCATTATCAAGGGAAACTAGTTTCTCTTAAAAAAATAAACTAAAAATAAATTTATGGCTATTCAAAAAGAAAATAAACAAATCAAATTAAAATTCACTCATAACATAAAACATACCACAAACATTACATAACAGAAGCATAACAATGCAAGCAGTGGATAAACAAATCGATGCACATAGTTTACAGAATCAGGATGCAAAAATTTATATAGCAAATGAAAAATACAGATTCTTACATATATAATATATAAATATATATTATATATATATATATATATATATATATATATATATATATATATATATATATATATATATATAATATATATATATATATATATATATATATATATTACTTAAAATACATTTATTTGCAACTGTGTAGGGTGGCAATCTCCCCGGCAAGAAAGTTTGTGGTAGTTGAGGGCCTTGCCATGCCAGAGTGACCAACCCTGAGCATACCATAGCGAGTAACACTTTAGCCAGCTCTGCCTGGCTTCAGGATTAACCCATTTCCTAAACATGAAAGGCCAGTGTTGCCCTTGCCATGGTGTCCCTTACATAACAATCACATTAGGGTCTAACTCTAGGCTTTCCCTTAAGTACACCTCATGCAGAGTCTACCATAATGAACATATAATTTTTAATCTCAAATACAGCTCCAAATACATAATTGAGGGTGCTCTTAAGAAAAAAATCTAGAGTTCTACCCAATTCACTCTACCTCTCTGTTTTTTTCTTTCGTTGATGGTGGGTAGAAGAATTCCTTGGTGTAGCCCACGAAGAAGAGGACGCCATAGGACAGATAGATGGTGAAGGTGGTGAACGGTGGACACTCCTCTATGTCCTTTTTTATTAGTGTGGTAAAAAAAATGCATTCTTTTTTAAATTGGGAAAATAGTGTAGATTCCAAACAAAGCATGACAAAAATGGACAAACCCAGTACCATAAATCACAAAACAATTTTATTTACATTATTGCTTAGTAAGCGCAATACTTGCCTCAACATGTTTTTTTTCATTTTGTTACATACACTTAACTTGTTATACCATACAATTACTTATTACCATTTGAATCAGTAGCTTTTCGTGGACTAGGAACATAGGACACAAATACATATTCCAAAACAAACATATAAAAGTAATAATTACATAGACAGATGCAAGTGTAAACAAACATGCACTACTCAGCAACAACATGCAAATGTTATTAATAACAAATTTAACCAATTTGCTAAGAGAACTTTACTGATTGGCCTTTAATGTTAGATGCATTTAATGTTTCACTAACACTAGCTTACACTTACACTAACAAAATATAGAGTACTGTATTAAATAAAGCATGCCATACACAAAATCATAGTTAAAAATAAAGAGCAGAAGAACTGGGGTATGTGCTCCTTAAAAAAAAAAAATATTAATTTTCAATTGTTATGAATCAGAGAAAAACTCGAGTAGAAAAAAAAATAAAGTACGTACTGAGCTTTTGCAGTCATCTTTTGAAACAGAATAACTTAATAATTATACTCCTTCTGTTAGCCCTATAAATCCCAATGAGCTCAAGAATCAATGAATTGCTAATATACATACAGGATATACTGCAAAAGCAATTCTGAATATCTGAACATTTACACACAAGAGAGTACATACTACTATAGTGACAAAAATATTTTCCCACAAACATTCATTCAACGGCTGTCTTGCCAACATTATAATTCTGATGACCCTCCAAACAGCATGTAATCATCCCTCCTTTGGAGTGCTGGCATTATACTTTTTATCTCTGGGACTCCAATATGGCTAACTGGTTTCCCTGAATCCCTTGAGAAGCATTACCTTGCTCACACTCCAACAGCATGCCAAACCCTAAAAACTACTTGTTGCCACTCTAGTCATAAGCATGTCACAGGTAATGTGTTAGAATGAGAACCTTTAGCAAAAGAAAGTTGCCATTTTTTTTTTTTAAATATCACAGATTTATACAGTGCCAGACATTCAAATTTTAATTTTTTCAACTATTTTACTCTATTACTTGCTTGAATTTTAAAATTATCACATTATGACTGTTGATTCTATAAAGAAAACAAAAACACCAATGCACTCATTTGCATTTTGATACCCCTCAATTTATACTTATATTTATCTTCACCTTTTTTCTTTTGAACAGAGTATTAACATCCTTCCTTAATTTTTATAACTTTTTTTTTTTTTTACTTTTGACCATCAGAGGTGAATGAGCAGACTGATCACAGGAACTAGGTCTTTCCATCACACACTAGCCTGGTTCCTGCCATGCTCGCTACAATACCGTACAGTGGAACCTCGGTTTTTGTGATTAATTCATTCCAAAAAGTCTGACGAAAACCAAATTCAATGAAAACTGAAGTAATATTTCCTATAAGAAATAATGTAAATCCAATTAATCCATTCCAGACACCCAAAAATATTAACAAAAAATACACTTTATAGAGAATAACTATAGTTTTACATACAGAAAACAATGAGAACATAAATGACTAATGAAATGGATAAATGAACATTTAACATCATTTTTACCTTTATTGAAGACTCTTGTTGGCGTATGGAAGATGGCGAGGAGAGAGGGAAGAGAAGAAGAGGGTATTGTTTGGAAGGGGAATCCCCCTCCATAAGGACTTCAGATGTTAAGGCCCTATCTGGGGTTACTTTCCTTCTTTGTCTTTTACTGGCACTAGGACCAGCTTGAGTCACTGGACCCCATTCGCACAAAAAATCTGTCCAGAGAGGTCTGTTTCTGGCGTCTCTTTAAGATTTGCCTAAAATAGGACAAGGCATTGTCATTAAACATTGATGCAGACTTCCCATACATCCTGGCGAGATCTGCAGACATATGTACGCCACTTCTGTACTTTGCTAAGAGTTCTTTCTTGAATTCTATCGTGTTTCTTGCCTTCTTTATCAAAGGGTTGGCACTCGGAACTTTCTTCGGCCCCATGGTGGCTTATTTAGCAGTCACACTCAATAAACAAGCACAAAAAACAATGAATTATTACGAAATGTTTCGGATGAACATGCGGGGTAATGCTCATTCAACAAGAAACAAAGCCAGACTGAGTCAGAATGCGTGGGATACTTTGTGTGGGCACGGCCAGGCGGATGCGTTTGGTACGGCAGACCATTGTCAACTCTACGAAAACTGAGCAGATGTACGAAAACTGGGACAAAATTTTGATGAAAGAAGTCGTCGAAAACCAATCCTACAAAAACCAGGCATACAAAAACCAAGGTTCCACTGTAGTATTAAAATTCTCTGTCAGTATTCTATCCATTTGCAATAATGGTAAACTTTAGTAAAGAATAATTCTGCAGTTCGTTTTTTTAATAGCTGTACTGTACACAAATTTACTTTTTAAGTTTGGTGTGGTCAGTTAGAAGTTTTGCAAGGTGCTTAAATATGGTACATGAAAACATTAACAAATAAAGTAACCAATTAAAATTTATAAAAGCTCTGTATCAGTTTTTCTTTTTTAAATTTATTAAAAGCAGTATTATTATGCATAGTCAGTGTGCAGTATAAATATTATTCCTAGAATATGTAATGAAGAAATTAGAAGGCAGCGTGGTTGAAAAAGAGTGTTTAGTCAAAATGAACTGTTTGGTCAGAAAGAAAGGATTTGGTCAGACAAAAAAAATGGAACAAAATAAAATCATGAAAGCATAAATTTCTGGTGAAAGGGAGAAAGGATAGAAGGGTGTTAACAAGATATTTAGAGATATGGGCTTGAAAATTCAGCAGGTATACACTGGGGTGAAGGTCAAGGCTATTTGGGATTTGATATGTTGTTAGTGTGAGAATGGTAGTACTGTATCTATGAATGTAAAATTATTTCCCTAAGTTCACCTTGACTAATGAAATTTAGCTATTGCCCAATTCACTTTTACTTACAGGAAGAAATGACACAAACAGTCTGCGATTAATACTTGTAAATCATATGTCCAACACTCCTAAAATAAGAGATGTGTTACTAACAGTTCATTCATGCAAGCTCATAATGGAAAGTTAAGCGTCTCTCAATATACAGCACAATTTACTGTACACGAAGGCCCTGCTTTACAGCACTTGGGTTAGGTTCCAGGCTACCATCATAAAGAGAATCACCTTTTTCTCACTTTTAACCTGTTGACTCTTTCGGTCGTATATGTGTCTCACGAGCCACCGTTTTTGACGTATATACACCTACCATCCGACTTACGACCTGCTCGACTTATGACCGTGTTTTTTATGCCAAATTTCTGGGAAATAAACAACTATTTGTGTTGTGCACAGTGTTTATCCTAAACCTTACAGTATAAAATACAGTACTAACAACATAAAAAGTAAAGTAAAACATGAAATACCAAAATAAAACAATAAAGTTATTACAAAAATGTTTTGTTGATATTCAGTAGTAAAGTTCGACTTACGACCATTTTGACTTACGACCGGTTTCTCGGAACCGAACTCGGTCATAAGTCGGATGGTAGGTGCATACTCATAAATTCTAGCGGCTTCAAATCAAGCAGGAGAAAGCTGGTAGGCCCACATGTGAGAGAATGGGTCTGTGTGGTCAGTGTGCACCATATAAAAAAAATCCTGCAGCACACAATGCATGAGAAAAAAACCACGACCGTTTTTTTTTAATTATTATTATTATTATAATCAAAAAGAAGCGCTAAGCCACAAGGGCTATACAGCGCTGCAGGGTAGGGAAGGAAGCAAGGGAATTGGATGGCAGAAGGGAGGGGGGATGATCAGCAGGTTACAGAAAACAGCGGGGCAGGGGATAGTACGGGGGTAGAGGGTAGCAAGAGATACAAGTAGAAAGGGCTGAAAGTATCAGAATTTGTGAAGTAAGTCAGTCGTTGTCAAAAAGTCAATGAGAGAGTCCGGATGAAAGGTGGGTCCATCAGCGAGAAGGGAAGGTAAAGAGAGAGCAGCGGGGCGAAGACGACGACAGAGGTAAATTCTGCGTGCTCGTTGATAAAGTGGGCAGTCCAACAGAATGTGGCTGACTGATAATGGAGCTTGGCAATTCTCACAGAGAGGAGCAAGACGCCTCTCCATGAGATATCCATGAGTAAGACGAGTATGGCCAATGCGAAGACGGGAGAGAGTAGTCTCCCAACCTCGACACTGGTGATAAGAAGACAGCCAGTAACCTATACTCGGTTTAATAGACTGAAGTTTGTTGCCGAGCATAGTAGACCAACGTTGTTGCCAACGGGTGTGAAGGTGGGAAGATATTACAGCAAAATAGTCCGTACATGGAATACCTCTATAAGAAACTGGTAGGTCATGTACTGCTGACCGCGCAGCAGTGTCTGCCTGTTCATTGCCCTGTACGTCAACATGACCAGGGACCCAACAAAAAACAATATCTTTATGCTTAGTAAAGATGCGGCGTAGCCAAAGTTGGATACGGAGGACTAAGGGGTGAGGTGTAAAATTTTTGTATAGCCTGTAAAGCACTAAGGGAGTCTGAGACAACCACAAATGATGACACAGGCATAGATGCAATACGGATAAGTGCTGTAAGGATGGCATATAATTCAGCAGTAAAAATACTAGCTGAAGATAGTAAATGCCCTTGTACGACGCTGTCCGGAAACACTGCTGCGAATCCTACGCCGTCAGAAGACTTAGAGCCATCTGTGTACACAGCAATGGCATGAGAATGAGAGTGAAAGTGGTCAAGAAAAAGAGAGCGGGAAGCGACCGTAGACAGTTGGGCTTTCGAGCAAGGGAGGGAGAAAGAACAGACTCGAACAGCTGGAACTTCCCAGGGGGGTAGGGAAAAGTGAGATGCTACATGTACATAGAAAGGTGGTAGTTGAAGAGAAGACAAGAGCGAATGAAGGCGAAGAGAGAAGGGACGGAGTAAGCAGGGGCGGCGAACAAATAAAGAATGTCTACTAATATCAGTGACCATTCTATAAATGGAAGGATTGCGGAGATCATGAGAGCGTACATAGTAGCGCAGGCAATGGGCATCACGGCGATCGGATAAGGATGGAACGTTCGCTTCTGCATAGAGGCTTTCGACAGGGGAAGAGCGAAAAGCACCAAGGCATAAACGTAATCCTTGGTGATGAATGGGGTTAAGGCTAGAGAGAGTAGCAGGAGATGCCGCTGAATAGATCTGGTCACCATAATCAAGTTTCGATAAAATAAGGGTGGAATGTAGGTGAAGGAGGGTTCGACGATCAGCTCCCCACGAAAGATGAGCAAGGGTTTTAAGAAGGTTCAGCCGGCTGTGACAAGTTGCCTTCAGAGAGGTAATGTGAGGTTTCCAGGATAACCTACGATCAAAGAGGAGGCCCAGAAACTTGACTGTATCACGTTCAGGGATACGTGAGCCATAGAGGTACAAAGGATGATCAGAGATGACAGAGCGTCTAGTGAAAGTGATTTGGTGGGTTTTAGTGCTGGAAAATTTAAACCCATGTGTGGTGGCCCAATTGGAAACACGGTCGACTGCATGCTGGAGAGAAACTGTAAGGAGGTGACAGTCAGCGCCTGCACAGGCAATAGCGAAGTCATCAACATAGAGTGATGACCAAATATTTGATGGAAGACTAGAGGCCAAATCATTAATAGCAAGGAGAAAAAGTGTTGTGCTCAGAACACATCCCTGGGGGACACCTTCAGCTTGGAAAAAGTCCGGGGAGAGCACATTATTAACCCGAACACGGAAATGCCTGTCAGTTAAAAAGTTCTTAAGGAAGGATGGTAGATTGCCTCGAAGGCCTAAGGAGTGGACTTGGGCTAAAATATTATACCTCCAAGTTGTGTCATATGCCTTCTCAAGGTCAAAAAATATGGCAATAACTGAGTGGTTATTCGCAAAGGCATTACGAACATACGTATCCAAGCGTAGTAAGGGGTCTATGGTAGAACGTCCCTTACGAAAGCCATATTGACGAGTGGAGAGACTGTTGTGTGTCTCTAAATACCACACTAAACGTCTATTTACTAGACGTTCCATTACTTTGCAAACTGCACTGGTAAGAGCAATGGGACGATAGTGGGAGGTTTCATGTCCTGTAGTGCCTGGTTTGCGGAAAGGGAGAACAATGGCGGATTTCCACAGCTGTGGAAGAACTCCTTGTGACTAAATAAGATTGTAAAGGCGTAATAGGACTGCAAGGGCTGACTGATGTAAATGTTGTAGCATACGAATATGAATGTCGTCGGGCCCAGCTGCCGATGATCGACAAGCTGAGAGTGTTGCCTCCAGTTCTTGAAGTGTAAAAGGCACATTATACTGTTCTTCTCTGAGAGAAGAAAAGTCCAAGGGTGCTAACTCTCTGGCAGACTTTGAGGAAAGAAATGAGGGGCATAGATGGAGTCCCTGAGAAATACGGACCAGATGATTGCCAATTTCATTGGCAACATCTAGTGGGTTTGCTATATCAACACCGGCAACTCGCAGAACAGGAGCCCGGTCAGGAGAATATTTACCACTCAGTTTTCGTACTTTTTTCCAGACTGCACTCATAGAGGAAGCAGAGGTGATGGTGGAGACATAATCTCGCCAGCAAGTGCGTTTAGCGTCACGGATGACACGGCGAGCGATCGCACGCTTCTGTTTAAAATCAAGGAGTCGCTCTGTGGTTCTATTGTACCGGTACCTGCCCCATGCAGCGCGTTTCAAACGTACTGCACGAGCACAAGCAGGAGACCACCAAGGCACGCATTTCTGAGAATGCCTGCCCGAAGTTTGGGGTATAGAATGAGAAGCTGCGGTGAAAACGGAGGACGAGAAGAGGTGTAAAAGCTCATCGATGGAGGACGAAGAAGGAACCTCTTTAAAAACAGTCAGGTGTGAGTAAAGGTTCCAATTTGCCCGATTAAATTGCCAGCGTGGGGTGCGAAGAGGTGGCGAATATGAAGGGGAAGAAAGAATGATTGGGAAATGATCACTGTCATGTAAGTCCGGGAGAACAGACCAAGTAAAGTCTAATGCGGCGGAGGAAGAGCAAACTGAGAGATCGATGCAAGAGAGAGTATGAGTCCGAGGATCAAAATGGGTGTGAGTACCTGTATTTAAAACATGGAGGGGGTGGGTGGCAAGAAAAGCCTCTAACTGAATTCCACGGGAATCACAGTGAGACCCTCCCCAGAGGAAATGGTGGGCATTAAAATCACCAAGTAACAGAATCGGTGGCGGTAATGACGAAACAAGGAAGGCAAAATCCGGAATAGATAATGCCCGAGAAGGAGAGAGATATAAAGAACAGAGCGTATACCACCTATGTAAGTGGATACGGGCTGCTGTGTAATGCAGCGAAGTATGAATAAATAGCTGATGGTACGGAATATCAGTGCGGAGAAGAAGGGCACTTTCATTAAAGGTCCCATCAGGAAAAGGATCTGAAGAATACAATAAATTATAACCTGAGATGTGAGAAATAACAGCAGAGTGTAATTTTGGTTCCTGTAAGCAAACACCAACAGGGGCAAACTGGGAGAGTAACATCTGAAGCTCACCCCGATTACCCCTGAGGCCGCGTATATTCCACTGTAAAAAGGCCATGATTGGCAATGATAAAGATACTTGAAATCCGCAGGTAAGGGTTCCTACGGACTAGAAGGGTTAGAAAAGTCCACATGCGGAGGCAGTGGAAAATGTTCAAGCAGCGAAGGAACGGTGCGCTGTGAAGAAAGGAGTTGCGCAGATGGAGCAGAGGAGAGAGAAAGAGCGGAAGGTGGATCAGTGTCCATTGATGGTTTGGTCTCTGCAATATATTCAGAGATTGCTTCAAGTGTTTCGGAATTCAGAGATGTCGTATGGGAGACAATATTGGGAATGGTAGGGGGAGGATGAGTAAAGATTGGAACTGTATTGGACTGTACCAAGGTAGGGGGGGGCGAAAGGGTGGAGGGAACTGGAGAAGCGTGGCAGGGGACAGAAGAGACAGGAACCTGGGAGGTGGCAGAAGAGGAAGAAACTTGGGAGGGAACAGGGGAGGAAGGTACATTACGAGGAGGAGGGTGAACCTCTGCACTTGTAACTGAGCCAGTGAGAGGGGAAGAACTAGGGACAGAGACAGGGAGGGTAAAATGAGGAGGTGGAAGATGGGTAGGAGGTGTTACCGGACCTTTTTTTGACTTTTGAGAAGTAGAGGGACGATTGGGAAGAGGTGTCGTACGAGGTCTCGTCGATACTGAGGCTTGTAAGAGAGAACTCGAAGAAGCGAGATTAGACCGAGGCGTTGAAGTAGGGACGTCTGAGCCGAGGACAGCAAAAGGATTAGATACAGGAGTGATTATGGGAGAGGTAACCACAGAGGTGGGTGTAGAAGATGGGATACCAGAAGTGGGGGGACGTTTTGAAACACGGGAATAAGAAACACGTGGGAGTCTCCCTTGGAGGCGGAGATGAGAAACTGCCATGGCATAAGGGAGACCTTCTGTCTCTTTGAGGTAACGGATTTCCCGCTCGTTTAAATAGACCTGACAACGGCGAGAGTACGAAGGGTGAGCCTCATGACAGTTAAGGCAAGAGGGAGATCGATTGCAAGACGTATTAGAATGGTCATCGGCACCACAGACTGGGCATTCGGCGATAGATCTGCAATATTTCGCTGGATGGCCAAATCGCCAGCAATTTCTACACTGTTGTGGTGTAGGGATCACCTTTCGAACTTGTAACCGATGTCCTGCTATATAAACGGAGGATGGGAGTTCTCGGCTGTCAAAAGTTAAACGAGCCACATTGCTAGGGTATCGTCTCCGCCCACGGGCAGGAAGAACGTAAGTGTCTACCTTGAGGATTGGGAGATCTTGGAGTTCCAGCTGTTCTAGAATGTCGGTGCCACATGTCTGGAAATTTTGTTGAACTATGGTATGGGGCAGAATAACGGTACCACTACAAGAATTGAGGGAACGATGTTTTTCAAGGGTGACAGGAACAGTATCTATATGGGAAAGACGAGAGAGCTCACGAGCCTGGGTAGCATTCTGTACGGTAATGATGCGCGTACCGCTCTTAAGAGCATGAAAAGAAATATCTTTACCAACATGGCGTAGGAGTGCCTTGCCAATACTATGGTCAGAAAGATAGGCAGTAGAGGAAGTTGGTCGTAAAGTGAAGAATTTAGTCCACTGTTCAGTCTGAAACTGAGCGTGGAAAGGTAGTGAAGGACGTGTCGATCGTTTCTGAGAAGAACGAGAAGGTGAAGGTGGAGAAGTATCATCAGCAGGTAATTGTCGTTGACGTTTAGGCGTGGGACCAGAGTTGGTCCGACGTGGAACGGGTCGGCGATTTGAAAATTGCCGCACCGTAGAGGGAGAGGCCGGAAGCATAGTCAGAGGAGAGCGAAGGTCTGATAAATCGAAGGAGTCAGTCGAGGCCTCAGTACCTGAAGCGGGTGAGGAAACAGCACCGGCAATAGGTACAGAGGCATGAGGAATGTCTGAAGAGTGGTCCAAAGACGAGGCGGGGTCAGAACGGGGTGCGGTATCAAGAAGGGGCCCGGGGGTACCAGGTTCATGGACTAGGGCTGCCATGGTTAGGTTACTTCTTTCTTTTTGTTTTTAAGAAAAAAAAAGAAAGAAGAAAAGAAAATAAAAATAAAAAAAAGAAAAAAAAAAGGGGGGACCGGGGAGGGATAGTTCCTAGGAGGAATGAAAGGGCCAGAAATCTCCCTCCGCGCCCAAGAGGACTCGACACCGCTAGTAGCGCAGATGCAGCATGGAACCCGTGCCATACCCTACCCTTCATGCCAGTAAACCAGCAATCTGGGATAGCAACCTCACATCTGCCGAGCTACCTCGGTGGACAAAAGAGAGGGCGGCCGGATATCCGCCACAAAGCATACCTCCTTCAGCCACCACCCCCGGAATCCGAAAGGTGGCTTCCAGAGATACACCCGTTGCCCAAAAGACACCCAAAGCTACTCCGGGATACCGGAGAGGGATCGGGACATCCCTAGGCAATCCAGATTCCACGGCAAACTACGCCACCGCCAAGAAACCTCAACGGAATGGGATGGACCCCGGTGTCCTTTCCCCTACCCAGGAACTAGCGCGCCTGTGGGAGAAATCACGAAGGCTAAAAAGAGGAAGGGCAAAAGGGAGGGGTGAGGAGGAGGAGGAGGAATGGAAAAAGGGGAGGATGGGGAGGATGGGATAGGGGAGGGGAGAATGGGGGGTAATTAGGTTCGGTCTGAGGAAGAAGACCGACAGGGCTAATTCCTCAGACCAAGAGCCTCTTCACCACGCCAAGGAGCCCCCCTTGAAGAGGTTTTTTTTTTTTTTTTTTTTTTTTTTAATTAAAATGCCGACTTTGTGGTCTATTTTTGTATAGTATTTATGGTTGTATTCTCGTTTTCTTGGTCTCTTTTGATAGAACAGAAAACATATTATAGAAACAGAGGTGATTTTGATTGGTTTTACTATGAAAAGAGCCTTGAAATGGACCTCAAAGTAGGGGAAATGTTTGATTTTTGCCAATGTTCAAAAGTAAACAAATGATGTCAGTGTCCAATAAATGTCCAAGTAGCCATTCTAATATGCAGTCATGAATGGGTTGACATTATTTATACAATATTACAATATTGCAGCAGTCTGCATAACAGTAAATCATCTATTTTTTGTTTGAATAAAAATTCAAAATAGAAAGCAAGAGTAATATCAGAGGGGCCTGGAGACGTGACTGATGAACAAAGAAAATGTTATTTTAGAGTCAGGAATGTCTGCATTGTTCATTCTGGACCCTATTTTGAAATTGTCATATTTTTTAATTTTCATGAAATTGGCCAAATTGCAAATTTCTGACCACGTTATTGGGTAGTTGAAATCAGTAAATGGGCAGTTCCTTGTACTCAATCGATAGGAAAAAAAATGGAGTACTAAAGAAGTAGTCATGAGTTTGGTTGACTGGAACAGTGGAATTAGCCAAAAATAGGGCTCAAAGTGGGCGAAAATGCCGATTCATAAATATCGCCGAGGTCGCTAAGTTCGCGAGGGCATAATTCCGTCAGTTTTCTATCAAATTTAGTTCTTTTGGTGTCATTACAATCGGGAAAAGATTCTCTATCATTTCACAAGAAAAAATAATTTTTTTTTTCGGAAGTTTTGTAACACCAGGAGACAACTCAGGACTTGGAGTTGCGACAGTCAAAAGGTTAAATGCATATATGTGCCTGAAAACATGTTTACACGATCACATATTAAGTTACCAATAGAACTAGGAAGAAAAAAAAAAAAAAAAAAAAAAAAAAAAAAAAAAAAAAAAAAAATTGTACATTTAGTACACTCATTACTTACTTTAACCCTTAAACTGTCCAAACGTAGATCTACATTTGTGCGCATAGCGCTCCAACCTTGATTTTCTCCATAAGAAACATTGTAAAAAAAAAAACGTAGATTAATGTTCGGAGCGCTATGTGAGCAAATGTAGATCTACCTTGGACAGTTTAAGGGTTAATGTATTTGTAGTCTTAATGTAGGGCGAGAGATGAGTAGTATTTACTATAGGAAGTCAGGTGTGATAGACCGCCAGGTTACCATACCTCACAATAATGTTTGTTTTACTATGACTATATATATTTTCTTTATACAGGAGGGCCCCACTTATACGGCGGGTTAGGTTCCAGGCTACCGCCGTAAAGCGGAAACCGCCGTAAAGTGGAACACCCTTTTTTTCCACTTACAAATGCATACAAACACTAGATAACAAGTTTACACTAACATATATTATGTTAGCAATAGAACCAGGCATCAAAAAACAATAAAAAAGTACAATACACACATAGTGCACTCATTACTTACCTTAAAATATTTATAGTCTTAATCTAGGGTGAGAAAAGTAGTATTTATTGTAAGAAATCAAGTGTGGTATGTATGGTAGTCAGCCAGGCTACCATACCAGGCCACCCCACCCACACATACTATTCTATGATATTTAAGCATCCCAGAGCGATAAAATGTATATACAGTTCACTCATTACTTACCTTAAAATATAGGGTGAGATGAGTAGTATTTATTGTAAAAAATCAAGTGTGGTATGTATGGTAGTCAGCCAGGCTACCATACCAGGCCAACCCACCCACACATACTATTCTATGATATTTAAGCATCCCAGAGCGATAAAATGTATATACAGTTCACTCATTACTTACCTTAAAATATAGGGTGAGATGAGTAGTATTTATTGTAAAAAATCAAGTGTGGTATGTATGGTAGTCAGCCGGGCTACCATACCAGAGAGAAAGAATGAGTGCATGAGAGAGGACAGGTGCAGAGTTATGTAAACAAACCAGGCGAAGGTAAGTTTTGTAAACAGTGTACACGTCTGGTTTGTGTACAAGTTACATTGTGTACAGGTTGTCTCTACATTGATACGGTAGAATAAATAAAGAAGAACACTCCCATTCTCATGTAACATCATTTTGAGAAGAAATGATGCTCTGAGTGAAGGCAATGGAAGTCACTCTGACTTTTTTGGGTTATCCTAGGTTCTCTACACATATGTTATGTATTTATGTTATGTATCGTGTTTATTATATAATTTTGAAAAAAATATCATGGATGGATTAATGAAAATGTGTATATTAACGTAATATACAACATTTAATGATACACCGAGCTCAGACAGCATAAACAAACAAACTGAACAGGTTGTGGACGATCACTCGGTCAGGTGAAATAGACGGTATTAATACGTGTCCAGTTTTAGTTCATTCATGTACATTTGTAAGAGTTTGTGAAACTTTTACCTTATAATATTTTTATTATTATTATTATAATAATTAAATCACGAAACAAATACTCTTACACTGTGTACAAGTTAGTACAGAATTATAGCTATAAAGTGAAGGCATACGAAAGGAATATTTTTCTACAGTTATCCCTAGTAACAGGTGACGGGCTAGAGAGAACGTAATTCTTCCGACACTTCTACAAACCGTTTGGTAAACATCTCATATATATTTGTATAAATTTTTATACTGTGGGTGCATGTATCATGTTTGTGTGTTACATAATGTGTTTCTTATATAATTTTGAAAAAAATATCATAGATAGATTAAGGGAAATGTCTATATTAACGTAATATGCGACATTAATGCGCCCAAAAGATTATTATTACTATTATTATAATTATTATTATTATTATTGCATCAAGAGTAGAGAGACTCTTAGTGATTTTAATGTGTACCTACATGCCAGCACAGTGTGTAAGTTTATTTAGGTACAGATGTACACAAGTTTAATTATCAAGTACAATACATATAAAATATACAATAACTTTAACACACTTGAAATTTTGGAAAGTTTCCAGACATAATAAGGAGAAGTGCTCAGGGAGAATGTAAACAAACTTGGTGGGCCGCTGTGACCGTATTAGAAAGACAGGTGGGGGGAGCCGTATAGCGAGTTTTGGTCATAATTTGAAATGTCCGTATTAGCGGAATGCCGTAAAGCGAAACGCCGTAAAGCGGGGCCCTGCTGTACATGTATATGTAGCATATTTTTTATACAACCATGAAAAAAAAAAAATTGAAGGACCCCAGAGCAATTATTATTATTATAATCATGCTTACTGCCATCGCCTTACCTTGTTCACCGAGTTTAAAGATGGATTAGTGAAAAAGTCTATAATATCATAATTTACGACATTTAAAGTACCCCAGAGAGATTATTATTATTATTATTATTATGCTTATTGCCAATGACATACCTTGTTTACCGAGTTTAATAATTTCTAACTTTGCATTTACAGTAAGAGGTTTACAACTCCTCTTTTCATCATAACTAACCTTAGATGCCATTGTAAATGAGAGAGATTATGACAGAGATGCAAAGAATGTAAACAAAGTGAACAGCTGGTGGGTGGTCTGATGAACTCAGGCCATGTGTGTTCTTTTCGTATAATGCATGTGTTTGTGAAGCTGTTCCCCCAAAATACAAACACCTTATACGTAATGTATGTTATCTTCTCGTTGGTGAGGTAGAATAAATAACAGCAACGCTCCCATTCTAACCCAACACACCATTTTTAGAAGGAATGATGCTACAAGTGAAAGCTAGCGAAAGGAATATTTTTCCACAGTTACCCCCCCCCCCCCGAGTAATACAGTGGACCCTCAGCTAACGATATTAATCCGTTCCTGAAAGCTCATCGTATGCTGAAATTATTGTTAGCTGAATTAATTTTCCCCATAAGAAATAATGGAAATCAAATTAATCCGTGCAAGACACCCCAAAGTATGAAAAAAAAAAATTACCACATGAAATACATGTATTAATTTTAATACACAAACTGACACTTACCTTTATTGAAGATCTGGTGATGATTGATGGGATGGAAGGAGGGGAGTGTGTGGAAGTTGTTAATGTTTAGAAGGGGAATCCCCTTCCATTAGGACTTGAGGTATCAAGTCCTTTTCTGGGGTTACTTCTCTTCTTCTTTTAATGCCACTAGGACCAACTTGAGAGTCACTGGACCTCTGTCGCACAACATATCTGTCCATAGAGGCCTGTACCTCCCATTCCTTTATGATTTGTCTAAAGTGGTTCACAACATTGTCATTGTAATAGTCACCAGCATGGCTTGCAATAGCTGTGTGAGGGTGATTTTCATCCATAAAGGTTTGCACTTCAAGCCACTTTGCACACATTTCCTTAATCTCTTTCTTCATATCCATAGTAATTCTCAAACTTTTTCCAGCAGGGTTAGCACTAGAAGCTTTCTTGGGGCCGATGGTGACTTATTTTGCAGGTACAATCACTAAAAACGCTGTGATAATATGAAATGTTCCGATTGTATGCGTGGATGCGACCACACTGGCTGGCTTGTAAACACTGGCACCCACGGGACAACTGAGGCGCGCTCAGGCCACACATGGACGCGTCTCGAATGAATCACGTAGGGCGAGTTTTTTAGCGTTAGCGGAGGCAAAATTTTTGCATTAAAATGTATTGTATGCTGGATTTAACATAAGGTGATGCCATCGTTAGCTGAGGGTCCACTGTACTACAGTGGATCCTCGACCAACGATGGCATCGTCTAATGTTAAATCTGACTAGCGATACATTTTAACGCAAAAATTTTGCCTCGACTAGTGCTAAAAAACTCGACCAACACGATTCGTTCCGTTCGAGACACATCCACTTGTGGCCAGTGTTTACAAGCCAGCCAGCCACCGCGGTCCCATCCAAACATACAATCGGAACATTTCATATTATCACAGCGTTTTTAGTGATTGCACCTGCAAAATAAGTCACCATGGGCCCCAAGAAAGCTTCTAGTGCCAACCCTACAGCAAAAAGGGTGAGAATTACTATGGATATGAAGAAAGAGATTATTGCTAAGTATGAAAGTGGAGTGCGTGTCTCCGAGCTGGCCAGGTTGTACACAAAACCCCAATCAACCATCGCTACTGTTGTGGCCAAGAAAACGGCAATCAAGGAAGCTGTTCTTGCCAAAGGTGCAACTATGTTTTCGAAACTGAGATCGCAAGTGATAGAAGATACTGAGAGACTGTTATTGGTGTGAATAACTGAAAAACAGATAGCAGGAGATAGCATCTCTCAAGCGATCATATGTGAAAAGGCTAGGAAGTTGCATGACGATTTAATTAGAAAAATGCCTGCAACTAGTGGTGATGTGAGTGAATTTAACGCCAGCAAAGGTTGGTTTGAGAGCTTTAAGAATCGTAGTGGCATACTTAGTGTGATAAGGCATGGTGAGGCTGTCAGTTCGGACCAAAAATCAGCTGAAAAATATGTGCAGGAATTCAAGGAGTACATAGACAGTGAAGAATTGAAACCTGAGCAAGTGTTTAATTGTGACACTGACAATGTTGTGAAACACTTTAGGAATGTCATAAAGGAATGGGAGGTACAGGCCTCTATGGACAGATATGTTGTGCGACAGAGGTCCAGTGACTCTCAAGCTGGTCCTAGTGGCATTAAAAGAAGAAGGGAAGTAACCCCGGAAAAGGACTTGACACCTCAAGTCCTAGTGGAAGGGGATTCCCCTTCTAAACACTAACACCATCCACACTCTCCACTCATCCCATTAACCCTTTCAGGGTCCGTCCCGTAGATCTACGGCTTTATGGTGAGTGTCCAAACCGTAGATCTACGCCATGAGCTCAGCTCACTCTGATAAACTGTGAGTGGTACATTTGGGCCTAGATATGAGAGAATACATCTATGTGGTATGTGTGCACCACATAAAACAGATCCTGCAGCACACTGTGTATAATGAGAGAAAAAAACTGAAATCATGATTTTTTGATTAAAACAGCAACTTTGCAGTGTTTTTTCGTATGTTTTTTATAGTTGTATTTGCGATTTCTTGGTCTCATTTGATAGAATGGAAGACATATTACAGAAATAGAGATGATTTTGATTGGTTTTAGCACTGGAAATGGCTTGAAACTGAGCTCAAAGTAGCGGAAATGTTAAATTTTTGCCGATATTCAAGAGTAAACAAACGACCTCACACGTCTAATACACGTCAGCTGGTGGGTCTAATATACATTCACAAATATGGTGATGATATTTATACAATTATTACAGTATTGCATAGCAGTAAATCTTCTATTTTTTGGTGTGAATAAAAATTCATTATGTGAATAAAAAATCAAAATGGAATTTATTTGTAAAGCCTCAAAACATGACTAATGAACAGAGGAAATGTTAGTTTAGTGCCAGGAATGCCTACATTGTTTATTCTGGACCCTATTTTGAAATTGGAATATTTTGAACTTTGTGTTAAATTGGCCAAATTAACAATTTCCGATCACTTTATTTTGTAGTTGAAACAGTTGACTTGGCGATTTCTTGTGCTCAATCGATAGAATAGAAGTAGTACTAGTGAAATAGCTAAGAATTTGGTTGATTGGAATAATGTAATTGGCCTAAAATGGGAGTCAAAGTCGGCAAAATCGCCGATTCGTAAATATCGCTGACACATCAAAATTCGCAAGAGCATAATTTCGTCAATTTTCCACCAAATTTCGTACTTTTTGTTTTATTACCTTCACAAAAAGATTCTCTACGATTTCATAAGAAAAAATAACAAATTTTTTTTTTGAAAATTCTTGGACACTGGTGCGTGACTCCAGATTTGGGCCTTGGACCCTGAAAGGGTTAATCATCATCAGATCTTCAATAAAGGTAAGTGTCATGTAACTGTACATGTCTTCTTCAGTTTGTGTATTAAAATTAATATTTCATGTGGTAAATTTTTTTTTTCAATACTTTTGGGTGTCTTGCACGGATTAATTTGATTTCCATTATTTCTTATGGGGAAAATTAACTCGACTAATGATAATTTCAATTAACGATGAGCTCTCAGGAACGGATTAATATCGTTGGTCGAGGGTCCACTGTATTAGACAAGCTTAAGAGTGGATCACGTGTGGTGGATATACTATAGTGAGGGCCTATGGCCTCAATGAAGTGTCGGTTCGTACAATTAAAAAGAACGAGCACAATATACGAGCTTGTGTAATGAATAACCCAAGATGTCATCTCATGAAAAGAATGACAGGTAGGTCCCAACAAGTAAATAAAACAGAAAACTTGTTGCTTGAGTGGATTGAACAAAAGACAAAGAAAGGTGCACCACTTAATTTCCTCTTAGGGAAAAGGCCTTACAGTTGTTTAAAGCAGTGTGTGATAAGGAAGGCCTGAAAACGTGTGTGTTTAGCACAGGCTGGTTCCACACCTTTAACCCTTTCAAGGTCCAGAGGCCAAATTTCTAAGTTTGCACCAGGGTCCAAGAATTTTCAAAAACTAATTTTGTTATTTTTTCTCATGAAATGGTAGAGAATCTTTTTTTGAAGGTAATAAAACAAGAAGTACGAAATTTGATGGAAAATTGACAAAATTATGCTCTCGCGAATTTTGATGTGTCAGCGATATTCCAGTCGACCAAATTCTTAGCTATTTCACTAGTATTACTTCTATTCTATCGACTGAGCACAAGAAATCGCCAAGTCAACTGATTCAACTACAAAATAAAGTGATTGGAAATTGGTAATTTGGCCAATTTAATGCAAAGTTCAAAATACTATTCCAATTTCAAAACAGGGTCCAGAATAAACAATGCAGGCATTCCTGGCACTAAACTAACATTGCCTCTGTTCATTAGTTACATTTTCAGGCTTTACAAATGAATTCCATTTTGATTTTTAATTCACTTAATGAATTTTTATTCAAACCAAAAAATAGAAGATTTACTGTTATGCAATATTGTAATAATTGTATAAATAATATCACCACATTTGTGAACGTATACTAGACCCACCAGCTGGCATGTATTAGACGTGTGGGTTGATTTGTTTACTCTTGAACATCGGCAAAAGTTTAACATTTCCGCTACTTGGAGCTCAGTTTCAAGCCATTTTCAGTACTAAAACCAATCAAAATCATCTCTATTTCTGTAATATATCTTCCATTCTATCAAATGAAACCAAGAAATCACAAATGCAACTATAAAAAACATACAAAAACACACTACAAAGTCGGTTTTAATAAAAAATTACGGTCTCAGTTTTTTTCCTCTCATTATGCACTGTGCTGTATAGATGTATTCTCTCATATCTAGGCCAAAATTTACCGCTCACAGCTTATCAGAGTGAGCTGAGGTCATGGTGTAGATCTATGGTTTGGGCCTTCAATGTAAAGCCGTAGATCTACGGCACGGACCCTGAAAGGGTTAAGTTGCATAATAAGTTACGTAATATTAAGTTTTCTGGTGAAAGTGTTTCAGCTGATCATACAGCAGCAAGTAATTTTCCTGCTGAATTGAAGGAAATTATTTCTGAGGGTGGCTATGAGCCACATCAAGACTCACGAAATCGTAATGACACGATTGCAAACAAGCCATACCACGGGCAGGGATAGAGCTCGAGTTCATCACGGCCACGCTAGCTGGAGATTCGTCTGTAAAAACTTGCATTTGTGATCACAGTGGTGCCTACACTAACCTTCCTATGGTGTAGAAATATACCTAGTTGGACAAATCTTATTGTGGCTAGCTGGTCCAGTGGCTAATGTGACAGTCTGGAGTTTTGAGACTCTCTGATCGCGGGTTCCATCCCCGCCCGTGGTATGGTTAGCCACGTCAAGTGTTTATGCTGACGAGACAAGTGTTTTATGGAAAAAATGCCAACACAAACTTATATCAGTCAGCAAGAGAAGAGTGCACCGGGCTTCAAGGCCGGTTCACCTTGCTCCTTTGCAGTAATTCATCAGGTGATTTCAAGTGTAAGCCCATGGTTACTTACCGCTCTAAGAATCCTCGTGCTTTGAAAGGTGTAGATAAAAACACCTTACCAGTAAGTTGGAGGTCAAACCAGTCAGCATGGATGGCAGAGGAAATATTTATTGACTGGTTTAAGCATCACTTTTTATTCCTGAAGTCAAGTTTTACCTGCACAGCAAGAACCTTGCATTCAAGGCTCTCTTCATTCTTGATAATTCCCATACTTATCCACAAGCTTTGCTGGATGTGACCCCACATGTAAAAGTTGTATTTTTACCCCCAAATACATCTTTAATACAACCACTGGATCGGGAAGTTATTAAGTCATTCAAGTGTAATTACACAAAAAAAGTTATGAAAAACTAGTTGTATCAATGGACTCTGGTTCCAACTTGGCAGTACCAAGCTTCTGGAATAAATTTAACATTGCAGATGCTATCAGCTATGCTAGAAGTGCATGGAATGAAGTGCCCCAATCAACATTAAATGCAGGCTGGGGAAAGTTATGGCCTTCTGTGGTTAATTCTTTCACTGGTTTCCCCTTGCTTGAGAGTCAGGTTCAGGAAGTTGTTTAGCTGGCAAGGAGATTACCAGGTGATGGTTTTGAAGATATGAATGAAGACGATGTGAATGAGCTCTTGGAAGATGATGATGAAGACAGGAGTCCAGAGTAAATGTTAGCAGAGCTCGATGCACAGATACAAGGAAGGGATAAAGATAAAGAAGAACCTGAAGAAAAACAGTTAACATTGCAGCAGTTACGTGAGCATTCCACATTATTGGTAAAGTTGTAGAGTTTTTCACTGAAGAGGACCCTGACAAATCTAGGGGTCTAGACCAGCTGATGATGCCTTACCATCAGCTGTATAATGTATTGCAAGGTAAAACAGCCCAGAGAACCATTACAGAACTTATGCACACTCCAATACAACAATTGACTTCAGTACCAGAACCTCTACCATCTACTTCTGTCGACAACCAACAACCATCAACATCAGTCAGTAGGGCCACACCATCCATATCCACTCTCTCCACAATCATCCACACACACCATTACCCACAATCTAAGGTAAGAAATACTATTTTTTTATTGCATTTGTAGTCTTAAGCAGTAATATATCACGACAATGAACTACAATTACATGCTCACTTTTATTTTTTTAAGATCTGTTGGTCTAAAAAAAAAGTTGTTTGGCATTTTGGGGGCTCCCAGGAACATAACCCTAATTTTCCCACAAGTTCTTCAGTCCATTTAGCACAATTTTACCTAACATGGCATTTTCAGGAACGTAACTACTGTGCTAAATAACGTTCTACTGTATGTTCAATAGCATGCTGCTGTTATTAATATTTGTTCTGTTCAGTTTTGCTTTGTTGCTAGGCTAGCAAGCCATATAGGCATAGAATCTGGGAAAGTGATGGCTGGTTTTGGCACACCATGGCTTAATCAACATAAACAATTACAGTGAGGCTGGTAGTGCATTCGTGTCTCCTCACCATCTGTCTGATGAACCATCAACTATGTTTGCCACACCATCTACATCTCCCACACCATCTACAGTAGAACCTCGTTTTCTCTTGTCCTGGTTTTCATCGAATTCGGTTTTCGACAGCTTTTTTTTTTTATCAAAATTTTGTCCCAGTTTTCGTTCATCACCTTAGTTTTCATCGGTCCACTGTACCAAATGTGTCCGCCTGCCCATGCCCACACAAAGCATCCCAAGCGTTCTGAGACAGTCTGGCTTTGTTTCTCGTTGAGTGAGCACTACCCTGCGCGTTCATCCGAAACATTTCGCAATAATCCATTGTTTTTAGTGCTTGTTTACTGAGTGCGACTGCTAAATAAGCCACCATGGGGCTAAAGAAAGTTCTGAGTGCCAGCCCTTTGATAAAGAAGGCTAGAAATTGTGGCCAGAATGTGTCCAAGAGAAGGATTTTGAAGGGTTTGAGGATGACCCTGGCAACCCTATGCCTGTTGTGGAATCTATTGTAGCTTTAGGGAAGTTCATGGGGTTGGATGCGAGTGGCCAGGATGTGGAAGAGTTGGTGGACAAGCACAGGGAAGCGCTAACCACTGAAGAGCTGCAACACCTTCAACTGGAACAGCAACAGATCACAGCTGAGGAAATTGCTTGAGGAGGAAGAGAGAGGGGAGAAAGTGCCTTCTTCAGTGATTAACCCTTTGACTGTCGAAGGGCCCAATCCTGAAGTTGCTCCTGGTGTCGCAAAATATTCGAAAAAAAAAAAAAATTATTTTTTCTTATGAAATGATAGAGAATCTTTTCCCGATTGTAAAGACACCAAAAAAACGAAATTTGATGGAAAACTGACGGAATTACGCTCTCGCGAAGTTAGCGACTTCGGCGATATTTAAAAATCGGCAATTTCGCCCACTTTGAGCCCTATTTTCGGCTAATTCCGTTATTCCAGTCAACCAAACTCATAACTATTTCTTCAGAACTCTATTTTTTCTATCGATTGAGCACAAGAAACTGCCCATTTACCGATTTCAACTACCCAATAACATGGTCAGAAATTTGCAATTTGGCCAATTTCACGAAAATTAAAAAATACGACAATTTCAAAATAAGGTCCAGAATGAACAATGCAGACATTCCTGGCTCTAAAATAAGATTTTCTTTGTTCATCAGTCATGTCTCCAGGTCCCTGTGATATTACTCTTGCTTTTTATTTTGAAATTTTATTCAAACAAAAAATAGAAGATTTACTGTTATGCAGACTACTGCAATACTGTAATAATTGTAAAAATTACATCAACCCATTCATGACTGCGTATTAGAATGGCTATTTGGACATTTATTGGACAATGACATCATTTGTTTACTTTTGAACATCGGCAAAAATCAAACATTTCCTGTACTTTGTGCTCCATTTCCAGGTTCTTTTTATAGTAAAATTAATCAAAATCACCTCCATTTCTATAATATAGTTTCCATTCTATCAAATGAGACCATGAAAACGAGAATACAACCACAAATACTATACGAAAATAGACCACAAAGTCGGCATTTTAATTAAAAAAAACGGTCGGAGTTTTTTTTTTCTCATTATGCACTGCGTGCTCCAGGATTTTTTTTATGTGGTGCACACTGACCACACAGACCCATTCTCTCACATGTGGGCCTACTAGCTTTCTCCTGCCTGATTTGAAGCCACTAGAATTTATGAGTATATATACGTCAAACACGGTACCTTACAAACGTATATATACGGCCGCGACAGTCAAAGGGTTAAGGACGTGTGTGCAAAGTGGAGTGAGTTGCAAAGTTTTGTGGAGAAATATCACCCTAACAAAGCTGTTGCAAGCCATATCTCCAACACGTTCAATAACAATGCCTTGTCCCATTTCAGGCAAATCGTAAAAGAGATGTCAGAAACAGACCTCTCTGGATAGATTTTATGTGCAACAGGGGTCCAGTGAAAGTAAAAGACAAAGAAGGGAAGTAACCCCAGATAGGGACTTGATACCTGAAGTTCTTATGGAGTGGGATTCCCCTTCCAACCAATAACCTCTCCTCCTCCCTTTCCCCCTCCTCGCGACTTCCATAGGCCAACAAGAGTCTTCAATAAAGGTAAAAGTGATATTAAATGTTCATTTATCCATTTCATTAGTCATTTATATTTATTTATCATTGTTTTCTGTATGTAAAACTATGGTTATTCTCTATAAAATGTATTTTTTGTTAATACTTTTGGGTATCTGGCATGGATTAATTGGATTTACATTATTTCTTATGGGAAATATTCCTTCAGTTTTCGCTGAATTCGGTTTTTGTCAGACTTTCTGGAATGAATTAATGACAAAAACCAAGGTTCCACTGTACTTGTATGTTTCTTACATCACCTGAGATTTACTGGTGGAGCTTTACAGCTCCTCTCATTTGGAATAAAAATTTTTATGAGTCACCACCAGACAACACAGGAATCTAACTTTAAGCCTATCTACCCACCAGAAACAGTAATAAATTACTGTACTATACTCTACTGAAATTTGTAACTCTTTCTATTTTCAGATATTATACTGTAATTTACTCTGCTGTATTGTAATACTGTAGTTTATTATTAGCTTTTCCAGTAATGCCATTAATGAAGCAGACAAAAGTTAACTGCACTGGGCATTTGTTCATGTCCTGTAGTCCATCACTGCACCAGATTGCATCCACTGCATCAATCACTTCCGGACACTGGATTTTTGTTAAAGCAGACACCCCCCTCCCCCTACTAGTCTGTTACACTGATATTTCCTCGTGCTACACTGTACAAAACTAGTTTTTCTTTAAAATTTTAAGAGAAAAAAGACGATATGTATGGGTTGGAGGCAGGTAAAAATGACCTGGGCTTGCATCGTTGCCACCCATATACTGTATTTATGTATTAGCCAAGCAAAGATGTGCAACATTGTAGTATATTTGGCAAAAATAAGTGGAGGTGTCTATACACAGATGTTCAATGAAGGTGAAACTAGCTTTGCTTCTATCTGTTATGTATAAGTTACATTAATGTGAAGAATGCCTTCTACCACTCACAATAAGCCCTATGCATCACTAAGCTTGCTCAGCACACAAAAAAACTGGCGAATTTCCCTAGCACTGTAATCCACGACACACAACATTCTAATGTATGTTTGGCAAGTACAGTATCATACAGTTTATTACTTAGCATTTATAGTGTAAAGTATAACTTTTAAATAACAAAGTAAGGCACAATACCATGACTGGAACAATACACAAATAGCCCACACATAGAAGAGAGGAGCTAACAACGATGTTTCGGTTTGACTTGGACCCTTTACAAAGTCACACTAACAGAAAGGAGAGGAGGGAGTGTATATAAGCCAGCAGACAATGACAGAGCAAGAGAGGTGGTGGTGGTGACAGCAGCGGTGGGTGCGGCAGCGGCAGCGGCAGCAGCAGTAGCAGTAGTAGTAGTAGTAGTAGTAGTCAGTAAAATACTAAGAAAGAGGAGCACTGTGAGGGAGCTAGGGGTCCACTGAGGGAGGGGGGGAATGAAAGGACAAATTCCCAAGGTAGAAGAAAACCCTCTTTTTCCTTGGGGTTTTCTTTCTTCTTTGGGTATCTATCCTTTCATCCCCCCCCCCCTCAGTGTTCTTGCTCCTACCCTCTGTGGGCCCCTAGCTCCCTTGCAGTGCTCCTCTTTCTTAGTATTTGAGTGACTCTACTACTACTACTACTCCTCTTCTTACGCCTTTCTACTTTGTATTGGACTGATGAAGCCACTGTGTGGCGAAACGTTTCCTGAATAAAGATTCCCATATGTTGCATAAGTGTCTCAATCTTCAACTTGTCGGTTTTTCAAACCATTCATCACTACTACTACTACCACTACTACTACTACTACCACTACCACTACCACCACCTTGCTCCTGTCATCGTCTGCTGGCCTATATATACTCCCTCCTCCTCTCCTTTCTGTTAGTGTGACTTTGTATATGGTCCAAGTTGGACCGAACCATTGTCATAAGCTCCTCTCTTCTATGTGTGGGTTATTTCTGTATAATTTTTAACATTCATTTTATGTAGAATATCTCAGTTCTTGGCAAGAATATATTAAATCTGGAACCACTGTTTAATTTTACTGTAAATAAATACATAAATAGATAAATGAATTTAATAAATAATTGTTTTTTACTATACTACCTTCCTCCCATCAGGGTATGTGACTCAAAAAAAATTAAACAGTCACAACTGTTCATTTAACAGTTGTCTTGTCAAAAATGCCCCAACATCAAAATTCAAATGACTTTTTGCATTTAGCATCCTAATTCCTCCAGAGTGAAAGCACTGTACCTCTCACCTCCAGAACTGAAGTCTAGCTAATCAGTTTCTCAGAATACCTTCGTAAATATTACACTGCAGTACTCACACTCCAACAGGTACATACATGTGCTGAAACCAAGGTAACAATTTGTTTGTATGTATTTCAAAAAGCCTATTTCAATTCATTGGAAAAATGGACCTCACTCTTTACAAGGCGGCACTGCATGAGGTTTCACTGCACAATATTGCATACACCATGAACTGCAGATTTTATGCATTTTTTCATCTATAAATACAGTAGGATCCCCGTATCTGCGGGGTACAAGTTCCAAGGACCAGCTGTGGATGAACATTAAAATGGTATAAAATACCGACAGATTGTTAGGTAAGACACATATGCAACAGTTAGGTATCTTTATTTCGAAACGTTTCGCCTACACAGTAGGCTTCTTCAGTCGAGTACAGAAAAGTTGATAGAAGCAGAAGATACTTGAAGACGATGTAATCAGTCCATCATCCTTAAAGTTTTGAGGTGGTCAGTCCCTCAGTCTGGAGAAGAGCATTGTTCCGTTGTCTGAAACAATATGAAGTTGAAGTGACAGGATGGAGCCTTTATATAGTGCCAGGAGGTGAGACGTAGGTTGCCTTGGGAGGGCAGGTCCCTCTCAAACCCAGCCGTTCTCACTAGTAGAGGTTGAAGTTGATGGTCTGTACCAAGATACCCTTGTGTTGCAACACAAGGGTATCTTGGTACAGACCATCAACTTCAACCTCTACTAGTGAGAACGGCTGGGTTTGAGAGGGACCTGCCCTCCCAAGGCAACCTACGTCTCACCTCCTGGCACTATATAAAGGCTCCATCCTGTCACTTCAACTTCATATTGTTTCAGACAACGGAACAATGCTCTTCTCCAGACTGAGGGACTGACCACCTCAAAACTTTAAGGGTGATGGACTGATTACATCGTCTTCAAGTATCTTCTGCTTCTATCAACTTTTCTGTACTCGACTGAAGAAGCCTACTGTGTAGGCGAAACGTTTCGAAATAAAGATACCTAACTGTTGCATATGTGTCTTACCTAACGACCAGCTGTGGATACCAAAACCATAGATAGTAGCAAACCATATATACGTACAAGTCCTATACAAACCTATTACAGAATTTAATTGATAAATTATGCACAATAAGTGGAGAATTATCACTTTTTCATTGATGGGAAATACTTTATGTCTTCTCTTAGGCTTTGAAGAACTGCCAACTTCTCTACTTTTGCACTTTGGGGACATTATTATGCAAAATTAAGAGGTATTTTTGGGCCACAGTAAACCATGGATAACTGAAAATGTGGATACTGAATCAGTGGATATGGGGGTCCTAATGTATAGTACGTATATAAAAATGCTTTTCCAACTTTCAAATTGTGAATAAGAATTTTGTTTTTTTAACAAGTCGGCCGTCTACCACCGAAGCAGGGTGACCCAAAAAGAAAGAAAATCCCCAAAAAGAAAATCTTTCATCATCATTCAACACTTTCACCTCATTCACACAATCACTGTTTTTGTTGAGGTGCTTAGAATACAACAGTTTAGAAGCATATACGTATAAAGATACACAACATATCCCTCCAAACTGCCAATATCCCAAACCCCTCCTTTAAAGTGCAGGCATTGTACTTCCCATTTCCAGGACTCAAGTCCAGCTATATATATATATTATATCCATGGGGAAGTGAAATGAGAATCTTTCCTCCGTAAGCCATGTGTGTTGTAAAAGTCAACTAAAATGCCGGGAACAATGGGCTAGTAACCCCTTTTCCTGAAATGATTACTAAAAAGAATAAGAAGAAAATTGTCAAAGTGGGATGTCTGAATGTGAATAAGAATACAGTAAGGGCCCGCTTTACGACGTTTCGCCTTACGGTGTTCCACTAATACGGCGATGTCAAATTATGGCCAAAATTTGCTATACGGCAAGCAGTCTTTCAAATATGGCGCCCCTCACCCGGTTTGTTTACATTTTCCATGACCACATCTATTATGTCAGGAAACTTTCCAAAATTTCAAGTGTTTTAAAGTTACTGCATATTTTATATGTACAGTGGACCCCCGCATAACGATGGCATCACATAGCGATTTTTTCGCATACCGCTTACTTTAATCGCAAAATTTTTGCCGCGCATACCGATTAAAAACCCGCTCACCGATTTTCGTCCGAGACGCGTCCAATGTGCGCCCTCACCCAGCCTCACATGTGCCGCCCGTGCCATTGTTTACCAGGCAGCCTCCGCGCTAACATCCAAGCATACACTCGGAATATTTCGTATTATTACAGTGTTTTCGGTGGTGTTTCTGGAAAATAAGTGACCATGGGCCCCAAGAAAGCTTCTAGTGCCAACCGTACACCAATAAGGGTAAGGATACCCATTGAAATTAAGAAAGAGATCATTGATAAGTATGAAAGTGGAGTGCGTATTGCCGACCTAGTCAAGTTGTACAAGAAACCCCAATCAACCAACGCTACTATTGTGGGCACCAAAAAGACAATCAAGGAAGCTGTTCTTGCCAAAGGTTTAACTGTGTTTTCGAAACAAAGATCGCAAGTGATGGAAGATGTTGAGAGACTCTTATTGGTGTGGATAAATGAAAAACAGCTAGCAGGAGATAGCGTCTCTCAAGCGATCATATGTGAAAAGGCTAGGAAGTTGCATGAGGATTCAATTAAAAAAAGGCCTGCAACTAGTGATGATGTGAGTGAATTTAAGGCCAGCAAAGGTTGGTTTGAGAGATTTAAGAAGCGTAGTGGCATCCATAGTGTGATAAGGCATGGTGAGGCTGCCAGTTCGGACCACAAAGCAGCTGAAAAATATGTGCAGGAATTCAAGGAGTACATAGACAGTGAAGGACTGAAACCTGAACAAGTGTTTAATTGTGATGAAACAGGCCTGTTCTGGAAGAAAATGCCAAGCAGGACCTACATTACTCAGGAGGAAAAGGCACTCCCAGGACATAAGCCTATGAAAGACAGGCTTACTCTTCTCATGTGTGCCAATGCTACTGGTGATTGCAAAGTGAAACCTTTATTAGTGTATCACTCTGAAACTCCCAGAGCGTTCAGGCAAAAGAATGTCCTCAAGGATAATTTGTGTGTGCTGTGGAGGGCAAACAGTAAGGCATGGGTCACTAGGGAATTTTTCTATAACTGGTTACACCATGCATTTGCCCCCAATGTGAAAGATTACCTAACTGAAAAGAAATTAGAACTTAAGTGCCTCCTGGTGTTAGACAATGCCCCTGGTCATCCTACAGACGTGGCAGAGCGACTTTATGGGGACATGAAATTCATTAACATCAAGTTTTTGCCTCCTAATACCACTCCTCTCCTGCAGCCCATGGACCAGCAGGTTATTTCCAACTTCAAGAAACTGTACACAAAAGCTCTGTTTGAAAGGTGCTTTGTAATGACCTCAGAAACTCAACTGACTCTAAGAGAGTTTTGGAGAGATCACTTTAATATCCTCAATTGTGTAAACCTTATAGGTAAGGCTTGGGAGGGAGTGACTAAGAGGACCTTGAACTCTGCTTGGAAGAAACTGTGGCCAGAATGTGTAGACCAAAGGGATTTTGAAGGGTTTGAGGCTAACCCTGAGAGGAGTATGCCAGTTGAGGAATCCATTGTGGCATTGGGAAAGTCCTTGGGGTTGGAGGTTAGTGGGGAGGATGTGGAAGAGTTGGTGGAGGAGGACAATGAAGAACTAACCACTGATGAGCTGATAGATCAACTTCAAGAGCAAGAGGCCAGACCTGGGGAAACTGGTTCAGAGGAGGGGAGAGAGAAATTGAAGAAGTTGCCTACTACAAAGATAAAGGAAATCTGTGCAAAGTGGCTTGAAGTGCAAACCTTCATGGATGAAAATCACCCTCACACAGCTATTGCAAGCCGTGCTGGTGACTATTACACTGACAATGTTGTGAAACACTTTAGGGAAGTGATAAAGGAACGAGAGGTACAGGCCACTATGGACAGATATCTTGTGCGAAAGAAGTCCAGTGACTCTGAAGCTGGCCCTAGTGGCATTAAAAAAAGAAGGGAAGTAACCCCAGAAAAGGACTTACTACCTCAAGTCCTAATGGAAGGGGATTCCCCTTCTAAACACTAACACACTCTCTCCCCTCCTCCCATCCCATCAATCATCACCAGATCTTCAATAAAAGTAAGTGTCATGTAAGTGTGCATGCCTTTTTCAGTTTGTGTGTATTAAAATTAATATTTCATGTGGTAAAAAAAATTTTTTTTTCATACTTTTGGGTGTCTTGCACGGATTAATTTTATTTCCATTATTTCTTATGGGGAAAATTCATTCACATAACGATTATTTCGCATAACAATTACCCCTCTTGCACGGATTAAAATCGTTAACCGGGGGTCCACTGTACTCTGATAATTATACTTATGTGTACCTGTACCTAAATATACTTACATACTGTGCTGGTGTGCAGGTACACATTAAAATCGCTAAGTCTCTCTCTATTTATGACGCCAGTACTACGTAATAATAATCACTCTTGGGCACACTAAATGTCTTATTTTACATCAATACATATAGGCATTTTCATTAATCCATCTATGATATTTTCCTCAAAATTATATATGAAACCCATTACATAGCATATAAACATGATACATACACTCACAGAATAAAAATTGATGTGAATATAAGATTTGTTTACAAAGCAGCTGTGTAGGTAGTGTCGGAAGAATAACGTTTTCTCTAGTCAAACTGGGGGATAACTGTAGAAAAATATTCTTTTTGTATGCCTTTACTCTATATATAAATAACAAAAAAGGCACAATACCGTGACTGGAACGATACACAAATAACCCGCACATAAAAGAGAGAAGCTTACGACGACGTTTCAGTCCGACTTGGACCATTGACAAAGTCACACTAACCAGAGGAGCAGCAGGACGGCTATATATAGACAAGAAGAAGAAGAAGAAGAAGAAGAAGAAGAAGAAGAAGAAGAAGAAGAAGAAGAAGAAGAAGAAGAAGAAGAAGAAGAAGAAGAAGAAGAAGAAGAAGAAGAAGAAGAAGAAGAAGAAGAAGAAGAAGAAGAAGAAGAAGAAGAAGAAGAAGAAGCAGCAGCAGCAGCAGCAGCAGCAGCAGCAGCAGCAGCAGCAGCAGCAGCAGCAGCAGCAGCAGCAGCAGCAGCAGCAGCAGCAGCAGCAGCAGCAGCAGCAGCAGCAGCAGCAGCAGCAGCAGCAGCAGCAGCAGCAGCAGCAGCAGCAGCAGCAGCAGCAGCAGCAGCAGCAGCAGCAGCAGCAGCAGCAGCAGCAGCAGCAGCAGCAGCAGCAGCAGCAGCAGCAGCAGCAGCAGCAGCAGCAGCAGCAGCAGCAGCAGCAGCAGCAGCAGCAGCAGCAGCAGCAGCAGCAGCAGCAGCAGCAGCAGCAGCAGCAGCAGCAGCAGCAGCAGCAGCAGCAGCAGCAGCAGCAGCAGCAGCAGCAGCAGCAGCAGCAGCAGCAGCAGCAGCAGCAGCAGCAGCAGCAGCAGCAGCAGCAGCAGCAGCAGCAGCAGCAGCAGCAGCAGCAGCAGCAGCAGCAGCAGCAGCAGCAGCAGCAGCAGCAGCAGCAGCAGCAGCAGCAGCAGCAGCAGCAGCAGCAGCAGCAGCAGCAGCAGCAGCAGCAGCAGCAGCAGCAGCAGCAGCAGCAGCAGCAGCAGCAGCAGCAGCAGCAGCAGCAGCAGCAGCAGCAGCAGCAGCAGCAGCAGCAGCAGCAGCAGCAGCAGCAGCAGCAGCAGCAGCAGCAGCAGCAGCAGCAGCAGCAGCAGCAGCAGCAGCAGCAGCAGCAGCAGCAGCAGCAGCAGCAGCAGCAGCAGCAGCAGCAGCAGCACCACCACAAGAGTTGTATATAATACCAACAAGTTGAAATTAAGACACATGCACAACACCCGGGCATCCCCATCATAGACGTTTCGCCATCCAGCCAGCCACTGGATGGCGAAACGTCCACAACAAAGACAACCAGACGCCGCACATGTGTCTTAATTTCATCAGTAGTTGTAGTAGTAGTAGAAGAAGAAGAGGTAGTAGTAGTGGTAGTGGTAGAAGTGGGAAATAAAAAGGACGAGCCAGTCAAAAACAAAGGAAGGGGAGCACTACAGGAGAGCTAGATGCCCACAGAGGGAGAGCAAGCGCACAGAGGTGCGTGAAAGGGAAGTGGTGAAATAAATGAAGAAGGAACAGAAACACGAGACAGGAGAGAGAAAGACAACCCATAGGAGAAAAGGAAAGAGGAAAGGGGAAGAGGAAGAAGAAAAAGAAAAAGAAAAAATGAGGATTCAGGTTAAGTCACGGGTGTTCTGAAGATTGGAGCATTTTACAATGTAGTGGGAGAGGAAGGCATCTACAGAGACGAAGCCAGGGCTAAGGTTCATACAAGGAAAGTTATGTATTAGAGAGGATTCAACTAGACGGCGACTGTTCGAGTTGGAAGTAGGGAAGACAGTTTTAGCAGAAGACCAGTCAATACGATGGCTATGATCTCTGACGTGACAGAAAAGAGCATTGTTAGTGTCGGCAAGCCTAACACTATTTTTGTGCTCCCTAAGTCTGTCAGAAAGAGATCGACCAGTTTCTCCGAAGTATTGAAGAGGACAGGAGGAGCAAGAAATAGAGTAGACACCAGGAACATCTGTAGAGGGAGGAGAGGTATGAACGAGATTAGTGCGAAGAGTGTTAGTCTGGCGGAAGGTAAGCTTGATGTCTAAGGGACGGAGAGAATTGTTGAGATTAGAAAGACCGGAAATGTAGGGAAGGCAGAGGATAGAAGAGTTCTCATGAGTAGAGAGTTTGGGAGAGAAGAAATTGCATTTAGCACGTGAGAGGGCAGAGTCTATGAAATGGGAAGGGTAGCAAGAAGGGAGAACAAATTATGAAGAGTGGAAATTTCTGCTGGAAGGAACTGAGGATCACAGAAGCGGAGGGCACGGAGAAAGAGGGAGATAAGAACACTTTTCTTGACAGGGGAAGCATGATAGGAAAAGTAGTGAATGTACATGCCACTGTGCATAGGTTTACGGTAAACGGAAAAGGAAAAACCTGTATCTGAGCGGTGGACATGGACATATAGCAATTCACGACCCTTGTGGGTTTAGTGCTTTATATTATAATAATATTATTATTATAATTAATAATAATAATAATATTATTATTATTATTATTATTATTATCTTCATTCACTCTAAAAATGGTGTGTTGCTGTTTGTTTATTCTGAACTAACTTGTACAACTTGTACACAATGTAAGAGTATTTGTATTGTGAGGTAATTATTATTATAATAAAAAAAATATTGAGGTAAATGTTTTACAAACTCTTACAAATGTACGTGAATGAACTAAAAGTAGACAAATATTAATACGCATTTATTTCGCCTGACAAAGTGATCGCCCACTACCTGTTCAGTTTGTGTTCTTACACTGTCTCAACTCTGTATCTCGTTCTCTCTCTCGTTTACTCTTTCGTTAACTAGTTGGCTCTCATTGACGATGGTGTCTAAGCTTAGCTGTGATAAAAAGAGAAGTCGTAAGACTTGCTTTAAGTGCCAAGTTAGAGGATGAGGTGTGCCATTCTGATTTTATTCAATAAACACCCTGCCACTCACCTCTCACACATTTATATTAATATTTTAAGGTAAGTAATAAGTGTACTCTGTGTGTATCTTACCTTTTATTGTGTTTTTAATGCCTATTTCTATTGCTAACTTAATATAAGTTAGTGTAAACTTGTTGTCTGGCATTTATTGCATATTTTGTGTGTGCTCTGATAATAATACTTGTGGAGCTGTGTGGTAGCCGGGTGGAGGAACAACATTACGTTTTCTCTGCTCAACCATCAGAGAAAACGTGTATGAATCTGCGTTTGGCCCAGCCACTCCCTCACTCCGCTTTGTTACAATTTTCGGCATGAATTATTCATTACTTCTCCCTTCATTTATGATGGCATCTAAAGGTAGTTGTTAGAAATCTTTAAATTGAGTGAACAAGGTATATCAATGTTAATAATATGGCTCTGGGCCACAGTGTAGGTAGCCGGTAGGTGTAGCCCAGGCGGGCTACACCCACCAGCTACCTACATTGACTTCCTACAAATAAATACTACTCGCCTCTCTTCCTATATTAAGACTACACATATTTTAAGGTAAATAATGAGTGTACTTTATGTGTATTTTACCTCTCTGGGATGTTTTAAATATCGTATATTAAGTATGAGACGGGGAGCCAGGGCTACCTACACCCGGGTACCTGCACCTGACTTCCTACAAATAAATACTACTCACCTCTCTTCCTTCATTAAGATTACAAATACTTTAAGATAAATACTGAATTTACTGTGAATGTATTTTACTTTGTGTGTTTTTAATGCCTAGTTCTATTACTAACTTAATATAATTTAGTGTAAACTTGTTGTCTGGCATCTATATGCATTTATAAATGGAAAAAATGGCGTTCTGCCTTCCGACGATGTCTGCTTTCCAGCGACAGCCTGGAACCTAATCCGCCATATAAGTGGGGCCCTACTGTACTTGAATAAATTTATATCCGGATCAAATTAATGAATAATTTTCTATTTATTATGAAGCAAAAAATGTGAATTTAAGTGTGATTCCAGTAATAGTAACAACTGTTAGGCAACCATGACACTCAAGCAAGCAGTCCAGTAAATTACTTGCAAACTTCCAAATCAGTCAAACCCTGTGGGCAGATTCTGCGAAAGGTGAAACAGGAGTAACACTTTCTTAAAGAGCTTTTGAGGTACAGAATAATAACAATAAAAAAAAAAAAAAAAAAATTACAGTATTCAGAGCTCTAAGAAATAATATTCTGTGAGAGGTTACAACAGAAAAAAGATCCTACTTTCAGCTACAGTATATAAAATTCCTTGAGCACCTTTAGTAGGTCATGACCAGGTTATATTTGACAAACAAAACATACCAATCTAATTACGTTAATATTTTGCAGAGCTCCTTGTCCATTTTTGTCATTAATGCTAGTTCTCAAAGCAGACAACACAAGTTTAAATAGCGTGACCAGTAACCCTGCTCAGTCTGATCTCTAGAATAGTGAAAATTACAATTAAGTTAGAATTATTGGATATAAAATGCCAATGTTAATGCAAAAGCTAGTGCAATACAATTTGTCAGGAATAAAATATGAATAACAAAAAGGCACAATACCGTGACTGGAACAATAAAATATGATCAGGCTAATAGGGTTCTGCATCTAACAAATTCCCACTCTGCAATTGCAATTCTTACCTTCAGTTTGACTGAAGACTTGACACTGTTCTTAAATGCCTTTCAAAAACCAAATATTGTATATTTTTTCTATAACCATTTCTTCTTATTTCAGCACTTAAATGGAGAAAGGATATTCTAGGACTTACCAGATACCTGGTAGAAACATTCCTTGAACAACTGGTAAAGGACCAACTACTGATTAACTGTCATCCAAAATTTATATACAGTAATTTAAATTACAAAACTGAAAACCCTTTCTAACTATACAATCAAGTCTTGATTATCTGAAACAGTGACTGAGAATTTCAAAGCCACTTGTGAGTGGAGTATATTATGAATTATAATTCTAGCTGTCTCTTCCTCAAAACTTACATTAATATAATAATTTAACTGGTACAGTATATGCATGTACAGTACTGATATAGTACTGTAGATATACTGCACACTGCAGTATATATACAGTTCCATTCATATAAACTCATTTTATATACAGTACATAGTATTATCTAGTACTGTACTGCATACATATGGTTTATATTTATTGTTTTGATACATGTACAGTATTCTTTAAACAATCAAAATTAATACAAACTCAGACACCTCTAGAACCACTGAGATACCTTGCATAATCAAGACTTGACTGGACATCTTTAATCAGTTATATACAATATAATTTAGGGAACATTTTAAGAAAATAGATACTGCATATAGAAATTTTTTATGCTATTAATTAAAACTATTTTAAATAACACTGCATGTACACTGCAATGATCTGAATTTGATTTTATAACATCCTTACAAGAGAGATTAGATAATTGTAATATATAGATATATTATCCAAAAGCTATTTCCTGCCAACAACATGCAAAAGGCTAAGTAGAATGCTTTCAATCATTTCCAACAGTGCAATTTCTCTTTATAATTTAACTGTATTCACTAACTAACTGAATAGGGTGCACTGCCAGAGCATGGAAATGTATTTAATGAATTCTCCTATTATTTCAGTTTTTAAGTAGCTCAAATGCAGCAAACAAAAACATTTCTCCTCTCCAGCTGCCAAAGAAAAATTAGCCATAAATATCCATGAAAGTAGATATATGCTGACATGAGTATAAGGTGAGATAACAACAAGAATTGAATACACTGCATTATGGCAATCAGTAGTATTAAAGCATATCCAATCTATTAAATACTGTATAGAGTACAGTATATATGGTATTTTACAGCATATACAAATAACTGTTACCCAAAATTGTACCTAAATATACCACAGTGTGCATACATATACAGAACAAGACAAAAAAAATTTGCTTAACATTTCCTGCTGTAGTTAAAAAAGAAGTCCTGGTATATTCACTTGCCAATTTTTTGGTCATTATGAATTACAGTAATTATTGCATGTACAGTACAGCACTATTGCTTTTTCGATAATATGCAGCTTTTGGGATTACCGGGTATTTGAAATTACGTATGTACAGTTCCAGAAGGCTCTCCGAGTGCTGATACCAAATGAATTTGTTCCCATAAGGAATAATGTAAATTAGATTAATCCATTTCAGACCCCCAAAAACACACTTACAAAATCACTTACATAAATATACTTACATAATTGTTCACGTTTTGAGCTGTTCATATCCTGAGGTACCAATGTATGTATTTGAAAGTGATAAGTTTTGATGTTTTAAGTTTAAATACTTTTCACAGAGGCATAAAATTTACATCTGTGACATAGGAATGCAAAATTCATTAAATATAAAATATTTAACAACTGGAGGTGAAATATTTATTGAATCTACAAGTGCTCTATACCCAACTCCTTGAGGTGGACATTAGACACTCAGTGTAGTACAAATTTCTCCATATAAGTATAGACAAGAGAGAGAGATTTTAGGAAATGTTGAGCGAATGCATGGGGAGTTTTGAACCAAGTGAGAGAGTACTTGTGGTTAGGGATCTCAATGCTAAACTGGGTAAAAATGTTGTGGAGGGAATACAGTGGACCCTTGTTTATCGGCCGGTCTGCTTATCAGCCAACTTGGTTATCGGCCGGTTTTTTGGCTCCCGGTTTTCAGCCGTTATTTCACTTATCGGCTATGTGGTATGCGTCAACCCACTGCCACCAGCCACTTGCTCGTCAGTCCGGCTTTGTCTCTGGGCAAGTGAGGAAGCTTCTGCTCATTCGTCCAAACATTTCGCTATAATTCATTGATTTGCATGGTTATCGATTAAGTGCAACTGGGAAATAAGTAATCATGGCCCCAAAGAAAGTTCCTAGTAAAGTTCCTTTGGTAAAGAAAGTGAGAAACACAATGAAATTTAAGAAAGAAGTTGTTGAAAAGTATGAGAGTGGTGTACGGGTCCTAGAACTTGCCAGGATGTATGGGAAAAACAAATCAACAATCACTTCTATCCTGGCAAAGAAAGAACAAATCAAGGAAGCTGATGTGGTGAAAGGAGTAAATGTGCTAACCAAACAAAGGTCACTGATAATGGAAGATATGGAGAAGTTGATGGTTCTGTGGTTCACTGAAAAACAATTAGTGGGAGATAGTGTTGAAGAGTCAATGCTTCGTGAGAAGGCAAGCCAGTTGCATGCGGATCCTGTACAGAAAACACCTGGAACAAGTGCTGCTGTTAGTGAATTTAGGCCCAGCAAAGGATAGTTTGAGAGATTTAAGAAGCACAGCGGCATACAGTGTGGTAAGGCATGGGAAGGCTGCAAGTTCTGACAAACGTGCGGCTGAAAAATTTGTGCAGAAATTCAAGGGGTACGTAGAGGTTGAAGGATTCCTCCTCCAACAAGTGTTCAATTGTGATGAAACATGCCTCTTTTGGAGGAAAATGCCAAAGAGGACCTACATTATGCAGGAGGAAAAAGCACTGCCAGGACACAAGCTTGTGAAAGACAGGCTTACTCTTTTGTTCTGTGCTAATGCTAGTGGGGATTTCAGAGTGAAGTCTTGACTGGTGTATCACTGAAAATCCGAGTGTGTTCAAGAAAAACAATGTCGTCAAGAATAGATTGTGTGTGATGTGGAAGGCTAATAATAAGGCATGGGTCACAAGACACATTTTCAGAGTGGGTCAATGATGTGTTTGGTCCCAGGGTGAAAAAATACCTCCTGGAAAAGAAATTGCCACTTAAGTGCCTCCTGGTACTGGACAATGCTCCTGCTCATCCTCCAGACTTGGAAGACCAATTGTTTAGGAACTTCCATTATATAACAGTGAAGTTCTTGTCTCCTTACACCACTCCTCTCATCCAGCCCATGGACCAGCAGGTAATTTCTAACTTCAAAAAACTTTGAAGTGACCTCAGACACTCATTTGACCCTAAGAGAGTTCTGGAGGAATCCTTCATGGCATAAGTCTTATAGGTAAGGCTTGGCACGGAGCAACTACCAGGACTTTGAACTGTCCTTGGAGAAAACTGTGGCCAGATTGTGTCCAAGAGAGGGATTTTGAAGGGTTTGGGGCTGACCCTGAGGACCCTATGCCTGTTGTGGAATCTATAGTGGCAATGTGAAGTCTGTGGGGTTGGTTGTGAGTGGTGAGGATGTGGAAGAGTTGGCAGAGGACCACAGGGAAGAGCTAACCACTGAAGAGTTGCAAGACCTTCAACTGGAACAGCAAGAGATTGCAGCTGAGGAAACTGCTTCAGAGGAGGAGGGAGAGAGAGGAGAGAAGGTGTCTTCTTTAGTGATTAAGGACATGTGTGCAAAGTGGAATGAGTTGCAAAGTTTTGTTGAAAAGTATCACCCCGAAAAAAAAAAAATTATATTTTACGAAATGATAGAGAATCTTTTCCAGATTGTAATGACTTCAAAAGAACGAAATTTGATAGAAAACTGACGGAATTACGCTCTTGTGAAGTTAGTGACCTCGGCAATATTTACGAATCAGCGATTTCGCCCACTTTGAGCCCTATTTTCGGCTAATTCCATTGTTCCAGTCGACAAAACTCACTGTTATTTCTTTAGAACTCCATTTTTTCTATCACTGAGTACAAGAAACTGCCCATTTACCGATTTCAACTACCCAATAATGTGGTCAGAAATGTGTAATTTGGCCAATTTCACAAAAATTAAAAAATATGACATTTTCAAAGTAGGGTCAAGAATGTACAATGCAGACATTCCTGGCTCTAAAATAACATTTTCTTTGTTCATCAGTCATGTCTCCAGGCCTCTATGATATTACTTTTGCTTTCTATTTTGAATTTTTATTCAAACAAAAAGTATGAAGATTTACTGTTATGAAGACTACTGCAATATTGTAATAATTGTATAAATAATGTAAACCTATTCATGACTGCATATTAGAATGGCTACTTGGACATTTATTGGAAAATGATATTATTTGTTTACTTTTGATCATCGGCAAAAATCAAACATTTCCCCTACTTTGAGGTCCATTTCAAGGCTCTTTTCATAGTAAAACCAATCAAAATCACCTCTATGGCTATAATATGTTTTCCATTCTATCAACTGAGACCAAGAAAACGAGAATACAACCATAAACGTTATACGAAAATAGACCACAAATTCAGCATTTTAATTAAAAAAAAAAAAAAAGTCAAGTTTTTTTTTTCTCATTATGCACTGCATGCTGCAGGATTTTTTTTATATGGTGCACACTGACCACACAGACCCATTCTCTCACATGTGGGCCTACCAGCTTTCTCCTGCCTGATTTGAAGCCGCTAGAATTTACAGTGGCCCGTAAGACGTATATTTACAACCGAAACAGTCAAAGGGTTAAAAAAAAAAAATTGTATTTTTTGTCAATATTTTTGGGTGTCTGGCAGGGATTAATTGTATTTACATTAATTCTTATGGGAAATATTATTTCGGTTTTCGGGCATTTTGGTTTTAGGCTGACCTTCAGGAGCGGATTATGGCCAATAACCAAGGGTCCACTGTAGTAAGTAAATTTGGGGTGCCAGGGGTAAATTAAAATGGGGAGTCTTTAACTGAGCTATGTGTAGAAAGAGGTTTGGTAATATGTAATACATATTTTATGAAAAAGAGGATAAATAAGTATACAAGGTACGACATAGCACGTAATGAAAGTAAATAACAAAAAAAGGCACAATACTGTGACTGGAACGATACACAAATAACCCGCACATAAAAGAGAAGCTTACGACGACGTTTCAGTCCGACTTGGACCATCGACAAAGTCACACTGTGACTTTGTCAATGGTCCAAGTCGGACCGAAACGTCGTCGTAAGCTTCTCTCTTTTATGTGCGGGTTATTTGTGTAATGAAAGTAGTTTGTTAGAGTATGTATTGGTGGGTAAGAGGGTGATGGGTAGGCTTCAGGATGTACATCTTTATGGAGGGGCAACAAAAATATCGGATCATCATTTAGTTAGAGCTACAGTTAGAGTAAGGGGTAGATGGGACAAAAGGAAAATGACAATAGCAAGTAAGAGAGAGGTGAAAGTGTATAAACTAAGGGAGGAAGAAGTTAGGGTGAGATATAAGCAACTATTGGCAGAAAGGTGGACTAGTGCAAGTAGTATGAATAGTAGGGTGGGGGTGGGAGGTTGAAGAGTTGATAAAAGAGAAAAAGGTAGCTTATGAGAAGTTTTTACAAAGCAAAAGTGTTATAAGAGGAGCAGATTATATGGAGAGTAAAAGAGAGTGGTGAGAGAGTGCAAAAGGAGGGCAGATGATAGAGTGGGAGAGGCAATGTCAAGAAATTTTGCTGAAAGTAAGAAAAAATTTTGGAGTGAGATAAACAAGTTAAGAAAGCCTAAGGAACGACTGGATTTGTCAGTTAAAAACAGAGTAGGGAAGTTAGCTGATGGGGAACTGTACACCAAGTCACTATATTTCTTTGTACAACTATGTATCAAGTCCAAATAAAATAAATAAATAAAATGTATGAAAGAGGGGAATGTACCTAGGGACTGGCAGAGAGCATGTATAGTTCCTTGATATAAAGGGAAGGGGGACAAAAGAGATTGTAAAAATTATAGTAGTAGTAGTTTACCGAGTATATCAGGTAAAGTGTATGGTAGGGTTATTATTGAAAGAATTAGAGGCAAGACTGAGAGTAGGATTGCAGATGAGCAAGGAGGCTTTAGAGTGGGTAGGGGATGTGTACATCAAGTGTTTACATTGAAGCATATATGTGAACAGTATTTAGATAAAAATAGGGAAGTTTTCATTGCATTTATGGATTTAGAAAAGGCATATGATAGAGTGGATAGGGGAGGAATGTGGCAGGTGTTGCAATTGTATGGAATAGGTAGTAAGTTACTAAATGCTATAAAGAGTTTTTATGAGGATAATGAGGCTTAGGTTTGGGTGTGTAGGAGAGAGGGAGACTACTTCCCGGTAAAAGTAGGTCTTAGACAGAGATGTGTAATGTCACTATGGTTGTTTAATATTTATAGATGGGATTGTAAAAGAAGAAGTAAATGCTAGAGTGTTGGGGAGAGGGGTGGGAATCAAATACAAATTGGGAGTTGACACAGTTACAAAGGTTAGTAGATGAGTTTGGGAGGGTGTGTAAAGGTAGAGGGATGAAAGTGAACATAGATAAGAGTAAGGTGATGAGGGTATCAAATGATTTTGATAAAGAAAAACTGGATATCACATTGGAGAGAGGGAGTATGGAAGAAGTAAATGTTTTAAGACATTTGAGAGTTGACTTGTTAGTGGATGGGTTTATGAAGGATGAGGTTAACAATAGAAATGATGAAGGAAAAAAGGTGAGTGGTGTTGAGGTAACTGTGGAGACAAAAAAACGTTATCCATGGATGCAAAGGAGGGAATGTACTAAAGCATAGTGGTACCAACACTCTTATATGGGTGTGAAGCTTGGGTTGCAAATACTACAGCGAGGAGGTGGCTGGAGGCAGTGGAGATGTCTTGTCTAAGGGCAATGTGTGGTGTAAGTATTATGTAGAGAATTTGGAGTGGAAATTAGGTGGTGGTGTTGAGTTACTAAAAGTATTAGTCAAGAGGGCTAAAGAGGGGTTGTTGAGGTGGTTTGGTCATTTAGAGAGAATGGATCAAAGTAGAATAACTTGGAGAGCATATAAATCTGTAGAGGAAGGAAGGCGGGGGTAGGGGTTGTCCTCGAAAAGGTTGGAGGGAGGGGGTAAAGGAGGTTTTGTGGGAGAGGGGCTTGGACTTCCAGCAAGCATGTGTGAGCGTGTTAGATAGGAGTGAATGGAGATGAATGGTTTTTGGGACCTCATGAGCTGTTGGAGTGTGAGCAGGGTAATGTTTTGTGAAGGGAAACCAACTAGTTGGACTTGAGTCCTGGAAATGAGAAGTACAATGCCTGCACTTTAATGGAGGGGTTTGGGATATTAGCAGTTGTATCTGAGCGCCTCTGCAGAGACAGCGATTATGTATGAGTGAGGTGAAAGTGTTGAATGATGATGAAGATATTTTACTTTTGGGGATTTTTTCTTTCTTTTTGGGTCACCCTGCCTCGGTGGGAGACAACCAACGTGTTGAAAAAAAAAAAACTATTCAACTGTTATAAATTACAGTATTAATCATACTTTTTTATCTCATTAAAAACTCTGTTCTTTAGATACAGTAGTGTTGGTAAGGAACCTTGCCCCTCCATCCAGATTTATTGAGGGAAAAGAACAGCTCCATGAAGGAAAAAGCATGGTAAACAGGGAGATCTGAGTCAGCTATTAACCCTTTGACTGTCGCAAGCCCATTTCTGAAACTGTCATTCTATGTCGCAAAATATTTTGAAAAAAAATTTTTCCTTCTTATGAAATGACAGAATATTTTCCTGATGATAATGACATCAAAAGTATGAAATTTGATTGAAAACTCATGGAATTACACTCCTGTGAAGTTAGCGATCTCGGCGATATATACGCGTCGGCGATTTCGCTGACTTTGAGCCCTATTTTTGACCAATCCCATTGTTCCAGTCGACCAAACTCATAGCTATTTCTTTAGAACTCTATTTTTTCTATCAATTGAGTACAAGAAACCACCCATTTACCGATTTCAACTGCCAAATAAAGCAGTCAGAAATTGGCAATTTGGCCAATTTCACAAAAATTTAAAAAGATGCCAATTACAAAATAGGGTCCAGAATAAACAATGTAGACATTCTTGGCACTAAAATAACATATCCTCTGTTCATTAGTCACGTCTCCAGGCCCCTCTTGCTTTCTATTTTGATTTTTTATTCACACAAAAAATACAAGATTTACTGTTATGCAGACTACTGCATTATTGTAAAAATGGTATAAATAATATCAGTGTACTAGTGAAAGAATATTAGACTCCCCAGCTGATGTGTATTGGACGTGTGGTGTGATTTGTTTACTCTTGAACATTGGTAAAAATCAAACATTTCCGCTACTTTGAGCTCAATTTCAAGGTCCCTTTCATTGTGAAACTAATCAAAATCATCTCTACTTCTGTAATATGTTTTCCATTCTTTCAAATGAGACCAAGAAAACGAGAATACAACCATAAATACTATATGAAAATACACCTCAAAGTCAGCGTGTTAATCCAAAAACACGGTCGGAGCTTTTTTTCTCTCATTATGCACTGCGTGCTGCAGGATTTTTTTTATAGAGCGCACACTGACCACACAGATCCATTCTCTCACACGTGAGCCTACCAGCTTTCTCCTGCTTGATTTGAAGCTGCTACAATTATTGAGTATATATACGTTCGAAACACTGGCTCGTAAGACGTATATATACAGCCAAAACAGTCACAGGGTTAAGTGTCTCCTCTAGTGGTCACGAAACCTGCCCGCCATCATGGTTCCAGCTCGTAACCTGATTCCTGTCAATCTATGACCTCAATAGAGACAGAATGGTTACTGAAAAGACTAGTAACCTAGAACCCTGCAAATGTGTTATCTGAAGTAAAGAAAACCTACCCAAATCTGTTCAACAGGTTTGTCAGAGAGGACCATATGCCAAGGATGCAGAAAGAACCTCCATGTTACCTCACTGTGTGCATCTGTAAAACCGTTATCTAAAGCTATTGTTATCAAGATTCAAGACTTTTGTAATAAATAAAGCATTGGTGGTCCAGAACAGTATAGGATGTGGTATTTAGTGTTGAATCCAACTTTAGGAGCATCCAAGGTACGCCAGGGTAAGTTCGTCGGCTGTGATAACAACAGGTGCAACTCCAAGTATACACAGAAAAGTGCCAAACATCCTGACTATGTCATAGCATGTTTTTTTCCTTTCTAAAACCAAAACAATGACTGGGATGCAGTATATTTAGGTATAAGAGGGCCATCTGAATTGCAATTTGACATTAAGGGATGGGATTTTTTCCAACAAGATATACAATGTAACTTGTCACACATCCAGAATATTGGCAGCAAATAAAAGAGTGGTTCAACAATATCAGTATTAATGTGTTTGACTGGCTTAGTAAAAACCCAGGCTTGAAACCAATAGAAAAATGTGTGACACAAAATGAAGAATGACCTAAAGCAAAACAGCTTGTCTGTGCCAAAGTTGAAAGTATAGCTGATAAAGATGTGGGTGACCTTGGATGTTACTTACTTTTTATCTTTAGCAGACTCCATGCCCAGGTACATACATAAAGTTATCAAAGTCAAGGGATAGATGACAAAATATTAAAGGCATGGCTATAAAACTTTTATAGTACAATGGAACCCCGCATACCGTTGGCCTTACATAACGTTAAATCCGCATACCGATACATTTTATCGCTAAGATTTTGCCTCGCATACCGCTAAAAAACCCGCTCAACGCTGTTCGTCCGAGACGCGTTTAATGTGCGGCCTGAGCCAGCCTCACATGTTCCGCTGGTGGCATTGTTTACCAGCCAGCCTCCGTGGTAACATCCAAGCATACAATCGGAACATTTCATATTATTACAGTGTTTTTGGTGATTTTATCTGCAAAATAAGTGACCATGGGCCCCAAGAAAGCTTCTAGTGCCAACCCTACAGCAATAAGGGTGAGAATTACTATAGAGATGAAGAAAGAGATCATTGATAAGTATGAAAGTGGAGTGCGTGTCTCCGAGCTGGCCAGGTTGTATAATAAACCCCAATCAACCATCGCTACTATTGTGGGCAACGAAACGGCAATCAAGGAAGTTGTTCTTGCCAAAGGTTCAACTGTGTTTTCGAAACAGAGATCGCAAGTGATGGAAGATGTTGGGAGACTCTTATTGGTATGGATAAATGAAAAACAGATAGCAGGAGATAGCATCTCTCAAGTGATCATAAGTGAAAAGGCTAGGAAGTTGCATCAGGATTTAATTAAAAAAATGCCTGCAACTAGTGATGATGTGAGTGAATTTAAGGCAAGCAAAGGTTGGTTTGAGAGATTTAAGAAGCATAGTGGCATACATAGTGTGATAAGGCATGGTGAGGCTGCCAGTTTGGACCACAAAGCAGCTGAAAAATATGTGCAGGAATTCAAGGAGTACATAGACAGTGAAGGACTGAAACCTGAACAAGTGTTTAACTGTGATGAAACAGGCCTGTTTTGGAAGAAAATGCCAAGCAGGACCTACATTACTCAGGAGGAAAAGGCACTCCCAGGACATAAGCCTATGAAAGACAGGTTTACTCTGTTGATGTGTTCCAATGCAAGTGGTGATTGCAAAGTGAAGCCTTTATTAGTGTATCACTCAGAAACTCCCAGAGCCTTCAGGCAAAAGAATATCCTCAAGGCTAATTTGTGTGTGCTGTGGAGGGCAAACAGTAAGGCATGGGTCACTAGGGACTTTTTCTATGACTGGTTACACCATGCATTTGCCCCCAATGTGAAAGATTACCTAACTGAAAAGAAATTAGACCTTAAGTGCCTCCTGGTGTTAGACAATGCCTCTGGTCATCCTACAGACGTGGCAGAGCGACTTTATGGGGACATGAGCTTCATTAAGGTGAAGTTTTTGCCTCCTAATACCACTCCTCTCCTGCAGCCCATGGACCAGCAGGTTATTGCAAACTTCAAAAAACTGTACACAAAAGCTCTGTTTGAAAGGTGCTTTGTAGTGACCTCAGAAACTCAACTGACTCTAAGAGAGTTTTGGAGAGAGCACTTTAATATCCTCAATTGTGTAAACCTTATAGGTAAGGCTTGGGAGGGAGTGACTAAGAGGACCTTGAACTCTGCTTGGAAGAAACTGTGGCCAGAATGTGTAGACCAAAGGGATTTTGAAGGGTTTCAGGCTAACCCTGAGAGGAGTATGCCAATTGAGGAATCCATTGTGGCATTGGGAAAGTCCTTGGGGTTGGAGGTTAGTGGGGATGATGTGGAAGAGTTGGTGGAGGAGGACAATGAAGAACTAACCACTGATGAGCTGCTAGATCAACTTCAACAGCAAGAGGCCAGACCTGAGGAAACTGGTTCGGAGGAGGGGAGAGAGAAATTGAAGAAGTTGCCTACTACAAAGATTAAGGAAATCTGTGCAATGTGGCTGAAAGTGCAAACCTTTATGGATGAAAATCACCCTCACACAGCTATTGCAAGCCGTGCTGGTGACTATTACACTGACAATGTTGTGAAACACTTTAGGGAAGTCATAAAGGAACGAGAGGTACAGGCCACTATGGACAGATATGTTGTGTGACAGAAGTCCAGTGACTCTGAAGCTGGTCCTAGTGGCATTAAAAGAAGAAGGGAAGTAACCCCAGAAAAGGACTTGACACCTCAAGTCTTAATGGAAGGGGATTCCCCTTCTAAACACTAAGACTCTCTCCTCCTCCCATCCCATCAATCATCACCAGATCTTCAATAAAGGTAAGTGTCATGTAATTGTACATGCCTTTTTCAGTTTGTGTGTATTAAAATTAATATTTCATGTGGTAAAAAAATTTTTTTTCATACTTTGGGGTGTCTTGCACGGATTAATTTGATTTCCATTATTTCTTATGGGGAAAATTCATTCGCATAACGATAATTTCGCATAACAATGAGCTTTCAGGAACGGATTAATATCGTTATGCGGGGGTCCACTGTAATTTGGGTGGACTTTCAAAGTTAAATCTATGTAAAACAGGGTAGGGGAAAGGATTTTTGCTGACACTGTACATTGCAGGATGTCAAATTTTAATTAACAGTTAAAATATTTATTTTACACCATTTGAATGTGCAGCTAATTTTGTTATAAAAATCAATGAGTGTACTGCTAATCTCCTTTGAAGCAAGTAATGTACCTTGTGCCCACATCATTCAATTGCTATGCTCATTCTGCAAAAGTACTGTACACTGTAGTATATTCATAGATAAAAATCTAACAGAATTATTCCACGTGGGTGTGTCCCAGATCTAAGTGTGCAAAATTAATTTTGTTCAGAGCACTAGAGATGTAAAAATAATTTTTAAGTAAGTATTGTGGCTATCGGAGACCTAAATTTTGTACAAGTATAGTACTGTACTGTACAGTGGAACCTCTGCTTATGAGCTTAATCCATTCCATGACCTAGCTCTTAACCCGATCTGCTAGTATGTTGAGTCAATTTTCCTCATTTAAATTAACAAAAATGCCATTAATCCGTTCCAGCGGAATTCCTGCTCTTAGGAGGCAGGACAAACTAATGCTTATTTATCTATCACAATTCATCTAACATGACATAATAAACAATATATATAACATAGAAACCTGATATATACTCTAGAATGAATAAAATACGTTATTTCATTGTGTGACAAGTGGTGAGGGCCATTCCCGCTCCCGCTCTGAAAACATCTTCCTGTGTTTCCCCTTCTGAGGTGTTGTTATAAGAGAAAACAGAGTGTGTGTTTGTTATTATAGTATTATTATAATATAGTATTATATTATTATACATATTATATTATTATTATTATGATGGGAAGCGCTAAACCCGTAGGATTATACAGCGTCTGTGGGGGGAGGAGGTGATGGAAGGTATTCAGGCTTAATTTAGGGAACTGGAGCACAGATACAATTCCCTAGATCAAGAGACACTCACCAGCATCAAGGAACCTCCCTTGAGGGGTAAGCTCGCAACCTGAACTTTGGCTCGTATCCAGGAGCAAAAAATCGACCAAGCGATGGCTCGTATCCTGAAAAACCTCACATAGTGGGGCACTCAAAAGCAGAGGTTCCACTATACTGCAGTTTTTTTTGTCCATGCAAGGAAGACTTAAGACCCAAATATAAAATTCACTAGTGCCAAGTACAGCTGAGACACAAACATGTAAAATAAATTTTATGCAAGAATGTGTGAAGTATACACAGAAGCAAAATTCATTACCTATACATGTATTCCAATCAAAGAGTTGCAATTAAATCTAGAGCAGTTTATTCTTTCAAAACTTAAACACCAAAAATGTTCAGTAAATTGTACATAAGAGTTTAATTAAATTCAATGTATTTTGAAAGCGTATGTATGTAGCACACTACAGCATATGAAACAAATGCAGTGGTATGTTAAATCTGATGCAATGTAATAAGAGCAATGTTGAGGTATTGGTAAAAAAAATAACCACCTTCCAGCAAAAATCATAATACAATTAGCGTTTTCACCAAGTGGGTATAAAGCTCAAATTATATACACCATTTTCATAGTTCAAAGTCATTTTAAAGTTTGCCAGTACATATCTGTATAGCATATGAATCTCTCACTACTGCATGTGTGTGTTTTTTAATGATAATCTATTGTTTATAATGACCCCTAAATATTTCTCTATCCAAAATTTTAAATATTTTATTACAATATACAATTTTATCTCCCCACATGGCCTGTTTTCTATTTCAGCTAAATGCATTCCACAGCATTCATTTATGTTAACCCTTTCAGAGTCGAGAGGCCCTCTCCTAAACTTGTTCTCAGGGTCGAAAATCTTTCGAAAAAAATAAAAATTATTTTTTCTTATGAAATGATAGGGAATCTTTTCCTGATCATAATGACACCAAAAGTATGAAATTTAATGGAAAACTTACAGAATTATGCTCTCATGAAGTTAGAGGTCTCAATGATGTTTACGCATCGGCGATATCGCCCACTTTGAGCCCTATTTTCGGCCAATTCCAATGTACCAGTTGACAAAAATTATAACTATTTCACTAGAACTCCATTTTTTCTATCGAATGAGTACAAAAAACCACCCATTTACCGATTTCAGCAATCCAATAAAGTTGTCAGAAATTGGCAATTTTGCCAATTTCACACAAATTTCAAAAGATGCCAATTTCCAAATAGGGTCCAAAATAAACAAGACATATTCCTGGCACTAAAATAACATTTTCTGTGTTCATTAGTCACGTCCCCAGGCCCCTCTTACATTTCTTTTGCTTTCTACTCTGAAATTTTATTCTCACAAAAAATAGAAGATTTACTGTTATGCAGACTACTGCACTAGTGTAGAAGTGGTATAAATAATATCAGCACACTTGTGAAAGAATATCAAGACTCACCAGTTGACATGTATTGGATGCATGGCAAGATTTGTTTACTTTTGAACATTGGCAAAAATCAAATTTCTGCTACTTTCAGCTCAAGTTCAAGGTACTTTTCATTGTGAAACCAATCAAAATCATCTTAATTTCTGTTATATGTCTTCCATTCTATAAAATGAGACCAAGAAAATGAGAATACAACCATAAATACCATACGAAAATATACTGCAAAGTCGCTGTTGTAAACCAAAAACATGGTCGGAGTTTTTTTCTCATTATGCACTATGTGCTGCAGGATTTTTTTTTATACTGTGCACACTGACCACACAGACCCATTCTTTCATATATAGGCCTACCAGCTTTCTCTCGCTAGATTTGAAGGCGCTAGAATTTAGGCATACTAGTATGGCACCAACCCTGGCGTGCAAGCCGTACTCGTACGACACCGACCCTGAAAGGGTTAAATTGCATCATCATTGATTGCGCCTTTAAGTTATTCAAGTCTTCAAAACTTTAGATATTATTTCCTATTCTCCATGTGATTTTTACATCTTTCAAAATATTAACAAACTATAGTACAAGAGGCCTCTTTGTAAATTATTTGTTAATATTACATTATAAGGGTAATTATCTCACAGTGCAACATCATTATGAAAACACAAGTATTTAGGACAGTCTAATTTCACTAGGATGCTCTATATGTATTATAAATACATATCAGCAATTAAGGGTTTAACCTTTTCATTGTCTTGTACGTAGAGCTATGTCACTGATGCCAGTGTCATTCACGTAGACCTATACCTTGAGCACAGCACCCTCAAAAATGCTATAAGCAGTAATTTTGACCTAGACATGAGAGAAAGAGTCTGTGCATTGAGTGTGCACATTACGCAAAAATTTCCTTACCCATGCAGTTCATGAAGGATAAAACCAAACTTCTGACCCTGTGTCTGGTTTAAAATAGCAAATCTGAGGTGTTTTCTATTTTATTGGCCATTTTATGGTATCAATTGACAGAAGGAAAATATTCTAGAGAAGTAGATATGGTTTTGGTTGGTTTCAGACTGGAAGTAGCTTCAAATAAGGCCCAAATTGGCAGAAATATTAACATTTTGTTGATTTTCCTGAGGAAGAGCAGGGTTCCAGATCTGTTTTACAGGTTTTTATTCGGAGTGTGGAAATTAGGAGAAGGTGTGGAGTTAATAAAAGCATTAGTTAGAGGGCAGAAGAGGGGTTGTTGAGGTGGTTTGGTCATTTAGAGAGAATGGATCAAAGTAGAATGATATGGAAAGCATATAAATCTATAGGGGAAGGAAGGAGGGGTAGGGGTCGTCCTCGAAAGGGTTGGAAAGAGGGGGTAAAGGAGGTTTTGTGGGCTAGGGGCTTGGACTTCCAGCAAGCGTGCATGAGCGTGTTTGATAGGAGTGAATGGAGGCGAATGATACTTGGGACCTAACGATCTGTTGGAGTGTGAGCAGGGTAATATTTAGTGAAGGGATTCAGGGAAACCGGTTATGTTCATATAGTCGGACTTGAGTCCTGGAAATGGGAAGTACAATGCCTGCACTTTAAAGGAGGGGTTTGGGATATTGGCAGTTTGGAGGGATATGTTGTGTATCTTTATACGTATATGCTTCTAAGCTGTTGTATTCTGAGCACCTCTGCAAAAGCAGTGATAATGTGTGAGTGTGGTGAAAGTGTTGAATGATGATGAAAGTATTTTCTTTTTGGGGATTTTCTTTCTTTTTTGGGTCACCCTGCCTCGGTGGGAGACGGCCGACTTGTTGAAAAAAAAAAAAATTAAGTTTGCTTCAATTATTGAGATGGCCTAAACCATGACCAATCATACATGGTTATATTTTGTAATCCATCCAAGAAATATAATAAAACTTCAATATTTTGTATAAATTCAAAATACAGGACTTGTTATATAGGAGAGGTCTAGGAATGTGATTAATGAATAAAGGGCATGTTCCTTTAGGGGCTATAAAGACTACAATTTTTATTTTGAACTGTTTTTAAACTGGAATTTTTTATATGCAATATCTACTAAATTACCAATTTCTGTGCGCATTATAGGGTAGTTTTGATAGTTGTAGTTGTAGCAGCTTCTTGTGCTCAGTTTATAAAACAGAATGCATACTAGTGAAATACCTAGAAATTGGGTCAAATTAAGCATTGGAATTGGCTTAAACTAGGACTCAAATGGGGCAAATTACCAATACATAAATGGTGCACAGATTGCCAAATTTACACCTGCATAATTCGTAAGTTTTCCATTAAGTTTCACATGTTTGGTGACAATATTTAAAACAAAAAAATTTTCTACCTTTTCAGAAAACTTTTTTCCTGTCTGGAAAAAAAAAAAATATCATGACACAACCAGCACTTTTAATTTTGAGGGTTGCGACAGTGAAAGTCCATGTGAAGCTCTATTCTACAGATACTGTCCAGAAATAATGAGAAACAATAAAAAATTTCAAGTTGCCAAAAACTGATAAAAAAAAAAAGGAGCTTTAAATTTTAATATACAGTAATAACTTTGATATGCTTCATTTATTCAATGTGGCATCTCAAAATAGCAGAAAGCTAAACCACCTAATTTCAAATGGACACTCGTTCTACAAGTTTTGTTTACTGTACAGACATGAATTCTAAGGAAACTAGCATGGTAAAAATAAAAGCATAGTGCTCCCCTACTGGAGATACCTATTACATAAGCATTCAGTAACTGATCCTCTTGATTCTATAATAAATTCTCTCTTTATATAAATGCACGTTTGCCTTTATTCATGCCGATATGACCATAAACAAACACACACACACACTTCAGTGGATGAAAGAATATCTTATGAGAAGGAAGCAAAGAGTAACTGTCAGGAAAAAGACGTCAGCACAGGGAAGTGTAATTAGCGGGACCCTACAAGGATTGGTATTAGGACCATCACTGTTTCTCTACATTTCTTTGTGTATTGCATTTCAATTACTGTACTATACAGTATTCTATAAGTCACAAAACTATAGTTAGAACAATTCACAACAAACTCACAAATTAGAGATAAATCTTTAGACAATGTTTCAATCCATCTTGAACAATTATAAAGTTATGGCAGAGAAAAAAAGGGATTATGCCAGAAAGTCAGTTTATGTGAAGAGGTCAGAAGATAGCAAAGGTCAGGGGAGGTAAAGTGAAAGCCAAAATCCGAAAGTTAAAAGTGAAAATAGGGCCCATGAAAGTTATAAATTTGTATACAATATCATCTTATCATCTATTGAAGAAAAGTACAATACAGTATCTCGGCAGCAATTATTAATAAAATACTATAAGCCCACATAACTGCAACAAGAGAGATTTATATGCCATACTGTACAGAGTAACTAAAAAAACCTTAACTTACCTTTTTAGAATTGTACAAATTATTTACAAAACAATTACAGTATTGTACATGGGTCTGTATTAGGGAAAAAAATATACATAAAATCCCTACTTAGTGTGAAACTCTAGCATGGAGGCTGCAATTAAAAAAAAAAAATAGAAAAAAGAAAAAAGACAAGCAACAGATTAAGTATGAAGAAATACCAAAAATGATGAACCTGCCTTTGTTGGAAACTAGAAGCAAAGATAAAATAATCATAAGAGAGATGTTGGAACTAGCAACAGAGGAAGAAAAAGTGTAAAAAGAAAAAAAAGCTTCAAGGAAATTCTTCTTTACAAACAGAGAATTTAATGTGTAAAATGAGCTATAGGGAAAGATTGTGTGCAACAACTACTGCAACATCAAAAAATAATTATTATAAATTAAAAAATATATAGCACATTAGGCCTCCACAGGCATTTGTATGACACACATAAGTAATGCTAGGTAACTTTATTAAAGACATATTTTGCCCATTAGAGGCTTTATCAATCCAAAAAAAAGGACATGGAAAGTTATATACTGTACTATATATCAGTACAGACAGCAGATGTAGTGTAGGAAAAGCTCTCCAACTCATGAGTGACATCACCTGATGGTTGTGTCCTGGTGATTTAAAATCAACCCATCTAAACCTCTTGAGATACCAAAACTCTCCATATTCTGTACAGCTGTATTTCCAAGTTTAACATCAGCTGATTTTAGGCAGTGATGTCTCTGTAAATTCCCTTCATTAATGACAAGTTTGAGAATTTGCAGACTGCTGCATAAAATCTGCAGTTATTAATGTATCACCATTACACTTGTACTCAGTGGCGGCTCGTCCACAGGAGCTGCAGAGCTGCAGTCCCCACTACTCATTGCTAGATGTATGATTTCATCAACCTTACACTAAAATAATTGGAACTGACAAATATATTACACGAAAATTCTGTTGTATGTTGTTTTCAATGTATTTACAGTGGAACCTCAGTTTTCGTCTTTAATTCGTTCCAGAGAGTCTGATGAAAACCAAACTGATAAAAACTGAAGCAATATTTCCCATAAGAAATAAATTAAATCCAATTAATCCATTCCAGACACCCAAAAATATTAACAAAAATACATTTTATAGAGAATAACTATAGTTTTACATACAGAAAACAATGAGAAATAAATCTAAAGCACTAATGAAATGGATAAATAGACATTTAAATCACTTATACCTTTACTGAAGACTCTTGTTGGTGTATGGAAGACGGCGAGGAGGGGAGAGGGAGGAGTGGTTATCTCTACAACCATCACTACCACCCTCTACCACTATTGAATTCTATCATGTTTCTCGCTTTCTTTATCAAAGGGCTGGCACTCGGAACTTTCTTTGGCCCCATGGTGGCTCATTTAGCAGTCACACTCAATAAACAAGCACAAAAAGCAATGAATTATTACAAAATGTTTCAAAGACTGAGCAGGGTAATGTTCACTCGATGAGAAACAAAGCCAGACTGACTCAGAATGCATGAGTGGGATGCTTTGTGTGGGTGTGGGCAGACAGACAAGTTCAGGAAGGCGGATGAAAACTGAGGTGATGAACGAAAACTGGGACAATATTTTGACGAAAAAAGTCATCGAACACCAAATTCGACAAAACCAAAGCAAACAAAAACTGAGGTTCCAATGTACAGTAGACCCTCGACCAACGATGGCATTGTCTAACGTTAAATCTGACTAGCGATACATTTTAACGCAAAAATTTTGCCTCGACTAGCACTAAAAAAACTTGACCAACACGATTCATTCTGTTCGAGACGCATCCACTTGTGGCCAGTGTTTACAAGTCAGCCAGCCACCATGGTCCCATCCAAACATACAATCGGAACATTTCATATTATCACAGCGTTTTTAGTGATTGCACCTGCAAAATAAGTCACCATGGGCCCCAAGAAAGCTTCTAGTGCCAACCCTACAGCAAAAAGGGTGAGAATTATGATGGATATGACGAAAGAGATTATTGCTAATTATGAATGTGGAGTGCGTGTCTCCGAGCTGGCCAGGTTGTACACAAAACCCCAATCAACCATCACTACTATTGTGGCAAAGAAAACAGCAATCAAGGAAGCTGTTCTTGCCAAAGGTGCAACTATGTTTTCGAAACTGAGATCACAAGTGATAGAAGAGGTTGAGAGACTGTTATTGGTGTGGATAAACGAAAAACAGATAGCAGGAGACAGCATCTCTCAAGCGATCATATGTGAAAAGGCTAGGAAGTTGCATGACGATTTAATTAGAAAAATGCCTGCAACTAGTGGTGATGCGAGTGAATTTAAGGCCAGCAAAGGTTGGTTTGAGAGATTTAAGAATCGTAGTGGCATACACAGTGTGATAAGGCATGGTGAGGCTGCCAGTTCAGACCAAAAATCAGCTGAAAAATATGTGCAGGAATTCAAGGAGTACATAGACAGTGAAGAATTGAAACCTGAACAAGTGTTTAATTGTGACACTGACATCATTGTGAAACACTTTAGGAATGTCATAAAGGAACGGGAGGTACAGGCCTCTATGGACATATGTTGTGCGACAGGGGTCCAGTGACTCTCAAGCTGGTCCTAGTGGCATTAAAGGTAGAAGGGAAGTAACCCCGGAAAAGGACTTGACACCTCAAGTTCTAATGGAAGGGGATTTCCCTTCTAAACACTAACACCATCCATACTCTCCCCTCCTCCCATCCCATCAGTCATCACCAGATCTTCAATAAAGGTAAGTGTCATGTAATTGTACATGTCTTCTTCAGTTTGTGTGTATTAAAATTAATATTTCATGTGGTAAAATTTTTTTTTTTCAATACTTTCGGGTGTCTTGCACAGATTAATTTGATTTCCATTATGTATTTCTAATGGGAAATATTAACTCAACTAACGATAATTTTGATTAACGATGAGCTCTCAGAAACGGATTAGTGTCGTTGGTCGAGGGTCCACTGTACATGTATAAGCGATTTTTTTGTTTTTGTTGAAACGGGATAAATGATTAAAAATAGAAATATAAGTATTACTGGCGTTATGAGCTGCCACTGTTTGTACTAAATGCAGGACACTTCAGTATCTCCAGATTTTTTTTTTTTCATTTCTACCTCAGGCTGTCTTCCACAAAGGTAGGGTTAACAAAAAAAAAAAAAGGGGGGGGGGGAACACATCCATCATTCATTAAATCAACATCTTGCCTGAAGTGTCCTGGTATTACAATTCAGGTAATCTTCCAAACAAAACATTCCCATCCCCTTCAGAATGCAGTAGGGTATATATGTACATGTACTGTGTATAGTTCTTATGGCTTGAAGTGCTAGTGGAAACCAGTCAACTGGTCAGAGTCCTGGAGGTGGAAAGCACAATGCCTACATCCTGATAAGAGGTGTGGGGTTGTTGCAGTTCAGAGGGTCATTTGAACTGTATGTCCACACTTCAAGCAAGAAAACCACTTAATGAGTGATGGTGAATTTGTTACTTTGATAGGAGACAGCCAAGGAGTTGATATGAACTCATCCTACTGAAATATTCACATTCATGCAATCCATCACTGTCTTGCAAGAAGCATGCTGACATCACAGTTCAAATTACCCCTATGAATTGCAACATCTTCACACCTCCAGAGTGCAGGCACTACCCTTCCTACCTACTAGACTGAAGTTTGACTACCAATTTCCCTGAATCTCTTCATAAATGTTACCTTGCTCACACTCCAACAGCATGTCAAATCATAAAGTTATTTACTTTCACTCCTTCCAAAATAACATGCTCACAAAAGCCTGTTGAAGGTTCAAGTCCCTAGCACTTAAAACCTCCTTCACCACTCCCCCCCCCCTCCAAAAAAAAAAAAAAAAAACTTGTAGCAGGAAGGGAGAGGTCCTAATAATGACCAGCAGAGGCAGGGCCAGAAGCTGTGACTTGACCATTGCAACCACATATATGTGAGTATACATTTTTTTTTCTGCCTCTGTACTGAATTGATAGAGCCCCTGATTATGAAATATTTCCTTAATAATGTTACCTTATATTATATACATCTCTTTCATACATTTGTTAGCTTTAACACCACAAGCATAGCTCTACTCCTGTAGCCATATAAAGTATGTGTTAATTACACATACACAGAAGCAAAACACACATACATACTTTATGTACATACTGCAGTACATTATATATACAATAATACAAATATGATGTGTGTTTGTGCGCACACATACACATACATGTGCACACACGCAACTAATGCACGTGAACATATGCACCCACACAAAAAAAAGTGTACTGTATACACAAACATACTCAGTAGCTCCTACATTCTTATTGGAACTTTACCTTCACGGCTGGGGGTTCATGAAAAAAATGGAAAGAGTCTTACCTCTCTGTTCTTCTCTTTGGTAGTCACAGGGCTGAAAAACTCCTTAATGTAGCCAACGAAGAGTAGGACTCCATAAGACAGGAAAGTGAAGAAGGCTACAAAGAGTGAGCACTCTTCTTCCTTGTGGTAATTACTCCTCTTAGAACCAGACACATTATCAAACCCTGAACTAGCAGCCCCATTTTGTTTGGTAGCTCTAATTCCATGCTGAGAATAAGAACAAAGTTTGGTTTGTCTATGAAAAGCCATTATGAAATTGGAATATGTCTTCAGTAAATGCCTATAAGGTTAAATAAATGACAAACAAAATGATTTGCCAAGCAGGGGCTTCATCTGACTTGATAAAGCCCACGTGGTAAAAAGTTGTCATTAATGAAGGCATTCATTGCATCTAAGTATTATTTACTCCAAAAGCCCTTTAATTAAAAAATATTGTACATGGATAAGGGTGACTTGGGAGAAAATTAGTAATAAATCTATATAATGCATGAGATAGACAACAAATGATATGGGAAGCCTACTGGTATTTTTGCTCATCATGGAGCTCTGTTCTAACAAAAAAAAAAAAAAAAATAAATAAAGGTTATCTAAAATAAATAATGTTCCCCAAAATATGGCCCACATATGAATACAAGGAAACATATAGGTCAGAGAGTATGAAAAAAAATTGATACCATACTAAATGTAAATGAGTAAATAATGAAAGATTATGAAAAAATCAACATGGTACTAAGGAAAGTGAACATAGCTCTCTAATACCCACTATATGTACCTGTCACATTGCAGAAGTTTGATTATCAAAATCAAAACTAAGCACTAAACCCACCAGGGAGCAGAAGTCTGAACAAAAGATGGATTATTTTATTACTGTACTAATACAATTTTGCATCATGACTAGGCAATGTAAAATACTGAACTAACCAAATGAGTTGTACAGTATGTCCCAGGTTTTTTTTTTTTTTCATAAATTTAATGAGTTTCATTGAAAATATAATTGCATAGGTAATGTGCAATAAGCTTGCTAAATATTAAAAGTTACTTCCAGACTTTTGTAATAAACAATTTTATAATAAAAATCTGACTAAGATATATATAGTAGCTTTATCTACATCATCTCTTTTATTATGATAACATTTCTTGGGGTTAACACACATGCAGATTCCTAGTAATTACAATAAACATGTAGTTGGACATTTCTAAAAATTATGGGATATTCTAGATTAAATCAAGAGCATTTTCCTTTAGTATGCCTAGTTTAATTACATGAAATATAAATTCAGGAAGGCATATGCTATAAAATGTCAGGACTGATATATACATGTTTATGGATGAGAAACAGAATGGGAAACCCATAAGGATTTGAATCCTTTCCAAGATATGTAGATTACCTAGGTTGTCATAAAATGTCACTTTTTATATTTATAATGATTACATGTAGTGGCACAGCCAAGATTTCAATGTTGGGTTTATCTTGGTTAGCCAGGATTTCATATGCTGATTTTCTTAAAATATGTTTATCAGTATTTATAGTATGTGAAATGTCTTTGGCTATTGTGTTTTTGTTGTCATTGATCAGCATAACACTGAAAATTAGCCATTAATTAAAAAATAAATAAAAAGTATTTACATCTGGGGTAGGGTTTAACCCCTCTTCAATTCTTTCTATGGCTGCACCAATGTCTATATGGAATTTGTAACTGAGGCATGCAAACTTAAATACAAAATTTTCTCATGTACAGTATAGACAGCCTCTCCTCACTTAATGACAGAGTTCCGTTCCTAAGACCACATCATTAAATGAATTCGTCGCTAAGTGAGGAGCATACGAGTCTGTGTCAACCATCTCTGATATTGTTTTCATGTCACCTTTGCACCATTTATAACATTTCTGGTATATTTTTAAATGTTTATACAGTAGTGTATTGCATACTGAAATAAACAGAATATAGGAAATCAGCTCTAATATACATTATTTAGGTATGAATACTGGTCAGAGAGCCCGTCGTAAGTCCGAAGCGTCAGTAAACGAGTACATGTACGTCTGTCGCTAAGTGAGGAGAGGCTGTACTGTATCTTTGTGTAGTATGCCTGAAGGGTGTTCCGGGGGTCAACGCCACCTTGGCCCGGTCCAGACCTTGCATTGGATCAAGGCCTGATCAGCCAGGCTGTTAAAGCCAGCTGCACGCAAACCAACGCAGCTCAATTGTTAGCACAATCAGTTCACACACTGAGGTTTGTGGTTCGACCCCTGGTACATGTGGAAACATCAGGATGTGTTTCCTTAAGACACCTGCTGTCCCTGTTCACCTAGCAGTGTTATTATTACTGTATAATCAAGGGGGTAGCGCTAAACCCGTAGGATTATACAGCGACTGTGGGGGGATGTGGAAGGTATTCAGGTTTAATTCAGGGAACTGGAGCACAGATCCAATTCCCTAGATCAAGAGCCCCTCACCAGCATCTAGGAACCTTCCTTGAGGGGTCACCTAGCAGTAGATGGGTACCTGGGTGCTTGCCAATTTGTGTGGGTAGCATCCTGGGGACAAAACTAACCTAATTTGCCTGAAATACTCTGCATAACAAGGGGCTTTCTATATAGTAGCATGTCATTTATGTTAGTTAGGCCTGCATACTTGGTACATGTAATTGTAAAAATAAAGATATTATTATTATTATGATCCATAGCTCAGCTGGTCAGGTACTGACTTTAGATGCCTGTCCAGCTCCCTCTTGAAGACAGCCAGGGGTCTACTGGTAATCCCCCCTATGTATGCTGTGAGACAGCTGAAGTTTTGGGCCCCTTGCACTTACTGTGTTGTCTCTTAGGTGTCAAATAGCTCAATCGCTAGAGCACTCAGTTCACACACCGAGGTTTGGGGATCTAATTCCCGGTATGGCTGGAAAAATATTAGGATGTTTCCATAAGACACCTGCTCATCCATCAGTAAAATGGGTACCTAGATGTTAGTTGACTGGTGTAGGTCACATCCTGGGACAAAAAGTAACCTAATTTGCCTGAAATGCTCTGTATAGCAAGAGTAGTATGTCACTGATGTCAACTAGCCCTGTATACTTTATATATGTACTTTGTAGAAATAAAGATATTATATTATTATTATTCAAGGAACCCCTGCTTTTCACTGGGGATGCTGTACCTTCTGCTGAGTCTTATTTCTTTTTGCAGTAAAAAAAAATGTAGTTTACATTTAATAAAACAGTGATAGGCACAAAAGAAAGCCAGTAGTATTTAAAGCATTTCAGGCAAAATAATCCTAATGTTTCAAGACTACTATTAGTAGGATTTGTTATGTAGTTAACTACAATCATATGTACAATAAGAAAGGAAGCCAATTCAGCCAAGCAGCTGTTCTCCAAATTGACTAACCATTTTTGTGACACAGTATTAGCAAAAATAGTATTTCTGTAAATAGCACATTTATTTTGGTTGTGGAGCATGTCTGAAATAACAGACATTTAGTAGCCATTATTACATTCATAAGGGAGCACTAAACCTGCAGGGGTCACACAGCACCTGGGATTGGAAGGCATTTAGGGTTGATTCGAGGAATTAGATTATAATAAAAAAAAAAAGCACTAAGCCACAAGGGCCGAGGAATTGGAACATTGGTCCAATTCCTTATAAGTAGAGTCGTGTCATATGCCTGACCAAATGTTAACAAAGTACTGATGCCAGAGTATGGTAAAGTTACAGTAGGTTACTTTAGGTTAAGTCAAGCGAATTTCATTAGGTGGGGTTACTTTTTAGGCTATTTTAGGGAAAGTCAAGTGGGATTTGTTAGGTTTGGTTACTTTTTTATCACTTGGACAGCAAAATATTTCGACTGTAATAAGAAAAAAATTAATATTGCAAAATTCAAACTATAATGGTTCCATATTTTTACCCTTATTCCGTAGTGTACACAGTATGTTTTATACATTAATACCAGAGTTCCGTCTAGTAGTAAGTTTAGTCATTAAGTACATCCTAATACATCGTTATTAATACCACGAGCAATGTGTGATGCCCATGACCTTCCATGAATGATACTGGGAATACAAATTTATCTTGTACCTAAGTAATAATAACGGCACCTGTACTTTCACCTTAGTAATACTGTCTGCATGACCTGTACATTATAGAATGGCAGAAATTAGTCATTATTCGTTGTGAATGATCATAATATATATGACACGCAGCATCACTGCTACACTGAGAAAATGAGGTCATAATTCCGTAATTGTTATCGCACTTTTAGTTGTATTTATGCTTGAAACTGGTGATTATTATGCGGAAATTGGGTGCGGTAGTTCGGCTGGATGTCGTAACCCACTTTGAACCTATAGTTTAAACACGAAACTTGGACGCGGAAATTCTAACCTGCTGATGAGTGTTTCCTTGGTCATTTCCTGCGTTATTGCCGGCTATTTTCTCGTTATTACATTCTACAAATTGCGTGTTATTTATGATTTTGTGATGAGAAACTTGAGCGGGGAACTCGGTGTGTGCCACCATGTTTTGGTATCTGGTTGGGCTGCTTGCATGAGCCGCCCGTCTTTCATACTATTGGCTGATCTGAATGACCCGCTTCTCCCCGCCCAATCACCAACAAAATCTAGTTTCCATGTATGAAAATTAATTTTAACATTTTAATACTATAATTTGATCAAATTATATAAAAAACACGAATTATTTGGCAGAAGTTATGACGTGGGTGGTGTGTGTATTTGTTATTTTAATGAAGAGACAGCACATGCTGTGTGTTGTGACATACCGAGGACAATCGCACAGTGCAGCTGGTCAGGCTCAGTCACACAGCAGTGCTCTGTGTGGAGGTGTTACACAGAGCCGTGTGTTGTGTGCCTGCTTCTAAACTTGACACTTTTACTCTCCACGGACGATATACTAAGTTTTGGTGACATTGTGTTCGTTTGTGTGATCATAAGGCATAGATATGTCAGAGTTTGACAAGTTTTCAAATATGCCCAAGGCAGATCCTACCGACCCCACCCCAAACCAGGATCCTTTTTCAACTGGATCGAATAGAGATTCCTTGAATCTAGATGACTTTGAGAAGGTGGACGCAGACCAGCTGCCGCCTCCTTCAAACCAGATTGCTGGTACTACTTCAGCTGTCATCGATAACATTATATCTCAAGTGTCAAGCACAGGACACGACCTCTTCTCCAACTTTCCAAGCATGCCAGGGTCAGATACCAAGCCTGGAATTCCTTCAGCATCACCTGATCCATCATCATCTACCTTGAATGATCCCTTCAAACTCGAATCTGCGACGGACCCTTCCAGTAAAGAAGCTGTGCCCAGCAAACCCTCTGCTGATCTGGCGTCTGTCACTCCACCGCTCTCTGATTCCATCGTTGATAAGCCTTCGCAGGGTATGTCTCAGATTGATGTCCAACGCCCACTCGCAGATTTCATCGTCGACAGTTCTTCGCAGGGCACGTCTCAGACTGATGTCCAACGCCCACTCACAGATTTCATCGTCGACAGTTCTTCGCAGGGCACGTCTCAGACCGATGTCCAACGCCCACTCACAGATTTTATCGTCGACAGTACTTCGCAGGGCACGTCTCAGACCGATGTCCAACGCCCACTCACAGATTTTATCGTCGACAGTACTTCGCAGGGTACATCTCAGGCCGACGTCCCACGCCCACTCACTGATTTCGACAATCCTTCACAGGACATGTCTCAGACTGTTCCTCGCCCACTCGCTGATTTCATTGAAGACATTCCTAATTCGTTTACGACAGTTTCATCTGACTCCTTCGGAGGGGGCTCCGTAGATCTGGCTTCTGCTCCACCACCTAGCACTGATTCTATCACTGACAAACCTTCGCAGGACATGGATTTTGATGCTTTTCAGAAGGACAAGCAATTTGATGATTTCATGAAAGACAAGCCATCGACAGGACTGTCGCAGTTGGATGATTTCATGAAAGATGAGCCTTCGACGGGCATGTCACAATTTGATGATTTCATGAAAGACAAGCCTTCGACGGGCATGTCACAATTTGATGATTTCCAGGAAAGGCATTTCGATGATTTCCAGAACACACCTTCGCAGGGAATTTCTCAATTTGATGATTTCGAAAAGGACAAGCCTTCGGAAGGTGTGTCCCAGTTTGATTTCCTGAATGACAAACCTTCGCAGGGCATTTCCCAGTTTGATCTAATTAAGGACAAGCCTCCCCAAGGAATGTCAGAGATGGATGATTTCTTTGCTGCAGGGGACCAGAGCAGCTCATTCAGTAACTTGATGTCTGAACCTGAGGGTAAGCAACCAGTTACCGAGCCCCAGTCTGAAGATTTCTTAATTACGAAGAGCCAAGCACCGGCTATGGAGTCCATCCTAAACCCTGAATCAGCATCAGTAACCCAAGTATCGTTAACTCCGTCTGACCCTGAACCTGCCTTTAAACGCGATCCTACACCTCCACGCGAGCCCACACCACCCCGTCAGCCCACGCCCCCACCCCGTCAGCCCACGCCCCCACCCCGTCAGCCCACGCCCCCACCCCGTCAGCCCACGCCCCCACCCCGTCAGCCCACGCCTCCACCCCGTCAGCCCACGCCTCCACCCCGTCAGCCCACGCCTCCACCCCGTCAGCCCACGCCTCCACCCCGTCAGCCCACGCCTCCACCCCGTCAGCCCACGCCTCCACCCCGTCAGCCCACGCCACCACCCCGTCAGCCCACGCCACCACCCCGTCAACCTCCACGTGAGCCAACTCCACCCAGAAAGATGAGCCCACCGCCTATGCAGGTGCAGGAGGAGGTTACATCAGCACCATTACAAGAAGCCAATATCACACAAGGAAAGATCTACAAAGTATCAGACTCCACTCGTAAATCCCTGGCTGTGTTCAACCCACGTAAGTACTGTACTACTATTCCTTAAATTCTGTTTTGCTTAGCACGGGAAGTTGGTTCGTATACATAAACTTACATTAAATCTCGTTGAACAATGGTTGTTAAAGATGATCCTTCTGTTATACGAAATGCAATATTGATTCTAAATTATGTTGAAATTATAGCGTAATTACTATATCTAGCCTAAGCGGTTAGAGAAGCACACAGCATACTAAGTATGGTAATCACTCAAAAATAAAAGTACCTGTTTTGCACCAGCTGTTGGTAAATGTTTGAACGTCACTTCTCAAAGAAAAGCTAAACCTTTGTTTCCAAATGTAGTAAACAATACATACATATAATTATTTTCTAAATATTCTTGTTTTTTTGATAATGCTGCCCGGGAAATTTATGGGTTAAAAAAATGATAGCCCATATTAAACAGCGTTTTCAGGAGCTTTTATAAAGTCCCGAGGACTGACACATTTTTGCGAAATATTGCCCAATAGTTTCGTTGCTAAGTCTGTTTTAGTATAGGGGACGGGGAAGAAACCGGGTTAAAGGCAGAGAGTCCTTTTGTTGGTGGCATGGGATAATGAACCATGTCGCATCAGCCAGTGAGTAGGCTGGTTGGTTAATTTCATCTGAAGCTTGACTACACCTGGGTCATTTAGGCTGCATACAACCAGTTTGTTCACCGTTAGTCAAAAGTACCTTAAACTTTCAGTATATATACGTTGACAGATGTACACCTCTCGGTGCATAGTATTTCGTTGCCCCGCTTAATGACTGATATTGTTTAAAACATGGTAAAGAGTGTTGGCCACAATTTCGTGGTTTAGTTTCTTTTTAATCGTATACTAATAATTTCCATCCCTAGAGGCCCGCTTTCCATCTCGGTCTTAATTTGCACCAACACATGCAGCCACCCATAGTTACTGGCAAGCCCTAATGGTAATTAGTATAACTAAGACATCATCCACAGTAGTATATGGGAACTTTTACCTCCTGTCAGTGGTCCCATCAAAAGGACAGCTTGTTACATTTTTAAACATGCGACGTGTCTAGTTTAATAGTAACAGGGTTTTATGACAAGGATAAGGAATGTTGCCCATACATAGTATATTAAGCAAGTAGGATGTGTTGACTCTCCAAACTTCCTCCATAAACCGCACATGCAGCATGGGGGAAATGGTGGCCACGCCCACCTTCCCGTATTTACTACCTCGTTACCTCCTAAACCATACCCCCGGCCGGGATTGAACCCGCGGTCATAGAGTCTCAAAACTCCAGCCGTCGGGTATGGTTTATTTGCAATCGTGTCATTACGATTTCTTAAGTCTCGTTACCTCCTGCTTTCCTTGGCCCTGTGAAAGAAACGACCGAGAGAGCACTAGGATATCACCCATGTTAGTCTTCTGTTACTGCTGTGTAAAACATCTAGCATCACTCGCTTTCCCCATACCAAGCTGATGAATATCAGTTTATAAAGGTTGGCAGAGATGAAAGGACATGACTAAGATATCTGATAAAAGTAATAGCCCATGAAGAGGATTATCAGTACTTGGTGCAGTAAATGTATCAGGAGGGTGTTCGTAGTGCTCGAAAGAATATTTAATGGTTTTCATGTCCACATTTTTTAAGCAGTATTGAAGGCTTTTTATTTATTTTTGGGTGGGGGAGGGGCACCCAACAAGTTGTGGGTGAGAGCGTAGACATAGGCTATGCCCTTGGATCGGGAATGAAGATAAGATGTGCTAACCTCTACATGTTATACCATATTGCATTACTGTTTAAGAGAAAAATTGTGACCAGACATGTTAGTGTTCACGCGGATTGCACTGAAAGGGGGGGGGGGTCTACTTTATGGGTGGGACAGAGTATTGGTATCTGTCCGTTTTGATGGTATCGGTAACAGTATCGCCTAATTTTGATGGTTGTTAGGTAAGACACATATGCAACAGTTAGGTATCTTCATTTCGAAACGTTTCGCCTACACAGTAGGCTTCTTCAGTCGACTGAAGAAGCCTACTGTGTAGGCGAAACGTTTCGAAATAAAGATACCTAACTGTTGCATATGTGTCTTACCTAACAACCTGTCGGTATTTTATACCATTTTAATGTTCATAATTTTGATGGTACAGGTGTCGTTCCATCCGTAATCTATTAATTCCTGACCTGTACTTTTAATCTTTTATTAGCTTCTGCATTTGATTCTTTGCCCAGTAAGCTTCCATTGCAACTAATGTTACATTGACCCTGGAGGTTCCGGGGTTCAACGCCCCTGCGGCCTGGTCCTTGATCAGGCGTCCCGGTGGAGCATCCAAGCTATTTCTGCTGTCCGCACGCAGTCCAACGTGCGAACCGCAACCTGGCTCATTGGGCAGTTACTTTAGGTATCTGTCCAGTTCATTCTTGAAGACAGCCAAGGGTGTTTTGGTAATCCCCCTGTATGTATGATGGGAGGCTGTTGAACGGTCTTGGGGGGGGGGGGGCAGACAGTGTTTTCTTAGTGTACTCGAGACACCCCTGCTTTTCCTTGGTTATGTTGCACGATCTACAGTCTTTCGCTTTCATAGGGAATGATTTGTGTGCAGATTTGGGACCGGTCTCTTTGGTTTTCCAGGTATAAATTATGATGCATCTTTCTAGCCTGCGTTCCAGGGAGTACAAGTCAATGGACTTCAAACGTTCCTAGTAATCAAGGTGCTTGACTGAACTTGTACGTGCAATGAAGGTTCTCTGTACATTATCTAGTTTCACTTATCTCGAATGGGGGTTATTGTACAGCAATATTCAGTGGTTAATCATTGTTCTGCTTCATTCATCTATATTTTGGCCCTTCGCATGTCAGTTTCCTTGTTCATTCTGTCGATGCTCCAAAGTATTTTGCACATCGTGATCACACGTCTGCCCCTTTCTCTTTCAGTGACGCGAGGTTATTTCCTCGTGGCTCATGTTCGTCAGCTCCGGGACTAGGTTGACAGTGTTCCCTTCCCTCCCCCCGTTTATTCCTCTTCTCTATACCTTGGCCAAAAAAAAAAAAAAATGCTCACGAGAAAGTTAACCCGTGGGAGTCGTATAGCGTTTGAAGAAATGGAGGCAATCTTGTTTGATTCGAGGATGAGAGAATAGCTCCTTGAAGGGATATTTTGGTAAAATAAAAGCCCAGGATGGTTATGGGGCAATGCAACTCAGTAACTAATTGGCAGAGCTGTACCAGAGTTGATGAAATTCTGACCTCAAATCATGACCTGGGGTAGACTCGAGGGGGAGTACGAGGTTAGGTATGCTAGTTACATACGGTATTTGGGAACTTGGTATTTTTTATTTTTGCAAGTAAAACTTATTTACTGAAATTCCTCTAGGATGCTACCTTGATGCCGGCGAGTGGAGGCTCTTGATCTGTGGAACTGCATCTGACTTCCCTTTCCTTGGATCGAACCTAATTGCTACCTATTACTCCTGACACTAAATGACCCCTAAGAGTTTAGCGCTCCATAAAAGAAATTGGTCCTGCGAGAGTAGTCTTTGGCTATTAGAGGGCTGAGAACGAGCCCCCACCATTCCTTGCCCTGGATGACCCATAAGAATTTAGCGCCTTGCATAAATATATAATATAATGCCCACACGGTGGCCCATAGTGGAAGGAATCTTGGTGTGAGGCAAACCGCTTCAGCAGGGATCAACAGGTCGCAACGCTGCATTAGAAACAGCCCTTCCCGGACATTGCTACCACTTCAAGGTGACTTGATCAAATAATTGTTGCTCCCTTTCTTTTCCTTATATCGAACCTGATTGCTTCCAATTCTGCAAGGCGCTATGTAAATCCTAAGAGTTTAGCGCACTCCCATGAAATAAATCACTACCTTCCTGTAATTAATAGTTATTGTTACCTTTGATGGATTTCGAGTTTTCTACTACGGAACACTACCCTTGGTAGGCTCGTCTGATACTTGCCTGGATAACCAGGTTGTTGCTGTTGGCGGCCTGCTGGCCCCCTACGTCTGTCATATAGCCTGGTTAATACGTCACTTGGTGGAGGTACTTATCTAATTTTCTCTTGAAGACTTGTACAGTTTGATATCTTTTAAGATCAACAGTTTGGCAACACGGATGTTGATAGTGTTCTCTTATTGTGTCCAAGGCGCCACTACTCGTCATTGGGTTTGTTTTGCATTTTCTCCCATCTCTCGTTCGTAACTAGTGGTTAGGTGATAAATTTGTCGAAAATGTCCTGTACCTAGATACCGTTGTGTTGCAGTGTCTGACACTAGGTACAGAGGGCATTTCGACAACCTTATATAACCAATAGGTACGAGTGAGAAAGGCTGGATTTGAGAAGGACCTGCTTACCTTTTTGCTGCAACTAGTGGGCCTCTCCTCTTCTGTCTTCAAGCTTTCTGCAGTTCACCTTCGGCGGCATTAAGTCTCCATTCTCATGTTTACGTTGTTCCAGACTATGGAGCTGGAGGAGGAGCTTGGACATAGGTGAAATTCCAGTCACTTAAAACAATGGATATAGCCCCGCTCCATAAAGGTGGCAGCAAAGCATTAGCTAAGAACTATAGACCAATAGCTCTGACGTCCCACATCATAAAAATCTTTGAAAGAGTGCTAAGAAGCAGGATTGCAAATCACCTGGATTCCCAAAATCTGCACAATCCAGGGCAACATGGGTTCAGGGCAAGTCGCTCCTGCCTCTCACAACTACTGGATCACTATGACATGGCCTTGGATGCACTGGAAGAAAATCAGAATGCAGATGTAATATACACAGACTTTGCAAAAGCATTTGACAAATGCGATCATGGCGTAATAGCCCATAAAATACGTGCTAAAGGAATAACTGGGAAAGTGGGGAGATGGATCTTCAACTTCCTAACAAATCGAACACAAAGAGTAGTGGTCAACAGAGTTAAATCGGAGGCTGCCATAGTGAAGAGCTCTGTTCCACAAGGCACAGTACTCGCCCCCATCTTATTCCTTATCCTCATATCAGACATAAACAAAGATATACACCACAGCACCGTATCATCCTTTGCGGATGATACTAGGATCTGCATGAGGCTGTCATCTGCTGAGGACGCGGTTAACCTCCAAGAAGATATAAACAAAGTTTTCCAGTGGGCAACGGTAAACAATATGATGTTCAATGAGGACAAATTCCAACTACTCCGTTATGGAAAACTGGAGGAGATAATAACTAGAACAGAGTATACTACTGACTCCGGCCATACAATAGAGCGGAAAAATAATGTAAGGGACCTGGGAGTAGTAATGTCTGAGGATCTCACTTTCAAGGATCACAAGTGCCACGATCGCACGTGCAAAGAAAATGATAGGATGGATAATGAGAACTTTCAAAACGAGAGATGCCAAGCCCATGATGATCCTTTTCAAATCACTTGTTCTCTCTAGGCTGGAATACTGCTGTACATTAACATCTCCATACAAAGCAGGTGAAATCGCAGATCTAGAGAGTGTACAGAGATCCTTTACTGCACGTATAAGTTCTGTCAAGCACCTTAACTACTGGGAACGCTTGGAAGCACTTGACTTGTACTCGTTGGAACGCAGGAGGGAGAGATATATCATAATCTACACTTGGAAAATCTTGGAAGAAATGGTCCCAAATCTGCACACAGAAATCACTCCCTACGAAAGTAAAAGACTGGGCAGGCGATGCAAAATGCCGCCAATAAAAAGTAGGGGCGCCATTGGTACACTAAGAGAAAACACCATAAGTGTCCGGGGCCCAAAACTGTTCAACAGCCTCCCATCAAGCATTAGGGGAATTGCCAATAAACCCCTGGCTGCCTTCAAGAGAGAGCTGGACAGATACCTAAAGTCAGTGCCGGATCAGTCGGGCTGTGGCTCGTACGTCGGACTGCGTGCGGCCAGCAGTAACAGCCTAGTTGATCAGGCCCTGATCCATCGGGAGGCCTGGTCATGGACCGGGCCGCGGGGGCGTTGATCCCCGGAATAACCTCCAGGTAACCTCCTCAAGGCTGAGGGACTGATCACCCTTCAACAACTACGGTATTCTACTGAAGAAGCCTGCTGTTTCGGAATGATACCTAATTGTTGCAGGTGTCCTACTTAAATACTTGTCGATACTGTATGTCATTGTTATATTCACATTAGTGTGTTGGGCCATCTGTGGAAAGAAATTGGAGGAGGCAGAAGACGGGATGTACCATAGTGGTACTATATGGTACATAGAGGAGGAGGCTAGAGGCAGTGATGTCATGTTTGAGAGCAAATTAGGTGTCCCGTAGCTCGATTGCTAGTGCACTCGGCTCACACACTAAGGTCCGGGGATCTATCCCCTGCACGGGTGGAAACATTAGGAAGTGTTCCCTAAGGTACCTGCTGTGCATATTCACCTAGCAGTAAAATAGGTACCTAGGTGTTAGTCGACTGGTGTGGGTCGCATCCCGGGGACAAAATTGACCTAATTTGTCCGAAATATGTATAACAAGGGGCTTCCTTTATCACTGATGTCAGCTAGGCCTGTATACATTGTATATATACTTGTAGAAATAGATTTATTATTATTATTGTGTGTTGCGAATGTTATTTATATAATTCGGAGCGTAGACATTAAAAGACCATGTGAGATCACCAAGGTAGAATTCAGAGGTTTGAGGAGGGGTTATTACAGGTAGTTTGGGCATGTAGAGAGGCTGGACAGGGATAGGTTGACGAAAAGGGTGTATAAATATGGGATGGAAGGTAGGAAGGGTAGGGGTCCTCCCAGGAACGGTTGAAGGGAGAGGGGAAAGCAGCTTGGAGTTTTAGGGGCTTGAGCATCCAGCAGGCTTGTGATTCCATGGCTATTATGGTGAATGAAGGAAAGTGGTTTCTTATGGACGTTCTAGTGGAGTGTGAATAAGGTAGCTGTTATGAAGGGATTGAGGAAAACCTGTTAACTGGACTGAGTCCTGGAGGTGGCAAGCACAAGCACAATGCCTGCACTCTTACAGAGGGATGTCCATGTTGCAGTCGGAGGGTTAGCTAAATTGTAATGTCAACACTTTTTTGGCAAGACAGCGTTTGAATGAATGATGGTGAAAATAAATAAATAATTATTATATATTGTGTGTAAAAGTGAGAATGGTTGAATATAACAAGTCTCTCTCTGGTCTCCAGTTTTTCTTCCTAAACTTGCAACAAAACAATATTAACATGGCTCTGATGTCTGCCACAAGACAAAGTTCTTATGTCCATGTTGGGAGAGTAAAAAAACTCATTTTTTTCTTAGACTTTATTGCTAGGTTGAGGAACAGTAATGTATGTAATGATATAAGGTGTAACTTGGTCACTCATAGCTTAGTGGTAGCCCCTTTGGCTCACAACCGAAGAACCCGGTTGAGAGTAGTACTCCATATTGACAGTCGTGATATGGGCATGTTTCCTTACACCTTCTCCCCCCCCCCCGTTGACCTGCCAATAAATAGATACCCGGGTGTTAGCTGACTATTGTGGGTAGCATCCCGGGGAATCGTGGAATGCCCAAGATAGGAATGGGCATTTAAATGATCTTAGGTGTGATAACGGGTTTTAGCATATAAATTCCACTATCTCTGTAGAAACATTTGACATGTACTGAATGGGTGTTTTCAAATGTAGACAAAATTATTAGTTTCTGGATGCGATCCACAACAGTCTACTAATACCCAGGTACTGCCAGGTGACCCGGGCAGCAGGTGAGTGCGTTGCCAACCGAGCCACGGAACACCCCATACGTAGGAGGGATTACCAACAGATCCCTGGTTGTCTTAAAGAGCTGGACAAATTTCTCAGTCCTTTATCAGCCGGGCTGTAGTATGTTGTACTGTGCGGCTAGCACCAACAGCCTGGTTGATCAGGCCATCCACAAGGTCTTCTGGTCTGGGACCGGTCCGCAAGGGCATTGACCCTCTGAATACTCCTGGAAGACTCCAGGTAGCCCTGAACTGTTATGGTAGCAACCTTGACTCGTAAAATACTGCACAACGTAACCAGACTTGAGCACCTCCCTTCATAACAAGTGATGGGATAGGCTGTAAGAGAGACCATACAGTAAATTTGCACATTAAATTGGATATTACCAAAAGGTGTTTACAGTGATGTTAAGGCACTCGCATGGTCTGGCATCATATGTGGTTAGTTAACATGTGTTGTTCGTATAGAAAACATTCACAGTACCGTGGCTGCGACAATTCACGTCTAACCCATAAACTGAAGGAAACAATTTTTTTTTTTGGTGTGCGCGCATACATAATTGTACTCGTCTATTTGTGATTACAGGAGTCGATTCACAGCTCCTGGCCCAGCTTCTTCGCTAAAAAAAGGCACAATACCGTGACCGGAACGATACACGCTAGTTGTGTACGTGTACTCGCCTATTTGTGATTGCAAGGGTCCAGCCGCAGCTCCTGGCCCTGCAGTGTGTGTGTGTGTGTGTGTGTGTGTGTGTGTGTGTGTGTGTGTGTGTGTGTGTGTGTGTGTGTGTGTGTGTGTATGTATGTGTATCTCGCATTACTGCTTATATAGGGAGTGTGGAGTGGTTTCTTTAGTAAGATGTAAAGTGGTATTATCGTGGCTTTTGTAATGGGTTATCGGCACGGCAGTTGTAAATTCTCGTGGTAGCTTATGGGCGAAACGCCTTTATTCAGTCGGGAAAAATATCCTTTTAATGTGAGCATTTGTGAAAACTAGGTAAAACACGGTTGGTTGCAGGTAGTGAGGTCTGACACACTTGAGATCACAAAAGCGGTGGGCATCAACCACACAAAAGAGTGGGTGGGGAAAGAGATAGCTGGAAATAGCAAGAGTTCAGTGTCACTGAGAGCAGAGAATGGTGGGACAACCACGAAAAAAAACACTCCTTGATAACGGTATATAAAAGTGTTTAATATCTGTTTCCACGTACACGATATCAGTCTTTTATCTTTGTGTGGTGGTGTCGACAATATGGCGTCAATTTGCAGCCACAACATGGTAATGACTACTATTTACTCTACCTATTTGTCTAAGACCACCCCTAACGGTTTTTTTTTTTTATAAAATAATTGCGCTCCACTTAATTAAAATGACTCCAAAAATAGTAATGCACCATATTATAATATTTAAGTCTCGTCTCGTTGAATCTTTACGGTGCAGATGAGTAAACTTTATTGAACATATAAACACCGACTCTCACAAATGCAACCGTGTGTTGCTGTGAAAATGAGTTTTCTCGCATCTGCTTATGTATGATTTTATATTTAATATTTGTTGTCAATTTTATCTGGCGTAAATCATGAACATGCAGTAGTCTGGCCATACGAAGACGAAGGATGCAGCCTCCACCACTCCTTGTGCTGACTGACCCACGTGGGTTTAACGCTTTCTATATTAGTGTTAGCCGTCAGTTCTGCGCTTTATGACCTTTGTAGGTTTAGCACTTCTTTTTGATGATAACCGTCAATGAACTGCCTGACCTTCTCTGGTGCGCCCAGGGGTCTCTTAATGTGGCAGTCATTTTTATATATGAAATTTCACCTCACTGTTGCTGGTGTGGGTTAATAACTTCAGGCCGCAATTACGTCGCTATATCTTATATTGCTCCATTTTGTTTTATTCATACGTTAAAAGTACACTCAGCAGTGTGTCGGGTGATTACTGCTTATGATGTTACCAGTGAGAAGTGTGCGCTTTGAGGAACAGTATACATATTATTATTATTACAATCAAGGGGGAAGCGCTAAACCCGGAGGATTATACAGCGCCTGGGGGGGGGATGTGGAAGGCATTCAGGCTTAATTTGGGGAACTGGAGCACAGATCAATTCCCTAAATCAAGAGCCCCTCACCAACATCAAGGAACCTTCCTTGAGGGGAACAGTATACATAACTGTTAATGTGCAAAAGCACGTGACTTGACAGACTGGTTTCTTTCAATATCTTTGTGGTTTTAAGCTCAGGCAGTGTGATCTGCTCTGTTGATTGCCTGTATTTTGTTGTGCGCAGATTTGCGTCCCTTTTGACTACTGTTATGAATGAACTATTAGCTTTACTAAAAATATCTGCTCATGTGTAACTTTTTATATAATGTAGTGATATATGCAATCGACATTTTAGGTCATAGAAGCATTTTTTATAGTTCGAAAATTTCTTCAGTAATTTGCGAATTTTCTTTAGTAATATAATATCTACTGCAGTCTGCAGTAGATTTTATATTGTAGATGAAGCAAAATAATCATGCCCTGTTTTATCTCCAAGGGCACTAGTGACTACTAATTTTAATGAGGAAATGGGTACTTGCGCAGCACCTGCGTAACTTTATTCGAAGATGTTTCTCCTTTGACGAAATAAGTAAAGAAACCAAAGCGTGGCCTGGTGGCTAAAGCTCCCGCTTCACACACGGAGGGCCCGGGTTCGATTCCCGGCGGGTGGAAACATTTCGACACGTTTCCTTACACCTATTGTCCTGTTCACCTAGCAGCAAATAGGTACCTGGGTGTTAGTCGACTGGTGTGGGTCGCATCCTGGGGGACAAGATTAAGGACCCCAATGTAAATAAGTTAGACAGTCCTCGATGACGCACTGACTTTCTTGGGTTATCCTGGGTGGCTAACCCTCCGGGGTTAAAAATCCGAACGAAGTCTTATCTTACTTTTTTCATCATCTTGTCTGCATTGTATACCATAAATGTAATGATATTTTTGTTAATGAGACAAGGAATAAGGAACACTAGCAACCATCTTTCCCTAGCTTGCTCTCCGCGCTGCCTAGACACACCACTCCTGGCCTAGGTGTGACGTCACCTCTCCTTCCTCCACTCCCACATGACGAGTCGTCCGTCCTACAGTGGTTCCATCTCCCACGTTATGCATTCACGGAAATGGAAATACGACACAACGCCTTCTGTAGCACAGTCTTTGTCTATGATTAAGCCCCTTCACTTGAACCTAAATGCACTTGTCCTCACCAGATGGGCCAGTTAGTCTGTGAAATAGAATTCAGTCCCGAGACTGACGAAGAGGACGTGGCAATTATGAAACTCCGTATAGGGTATACTTACCTCTTGGTGCATCTGTTTTATCTGCATTTAGTAGACAGCACTGCATTGCCTATCGCAGGGGAAAAGAGAACACTTTCTGCCTGAAGGTCCTAGATTACATTTCGCCGTGACTGTTGCGCCAAGACCTGTTTCATCCTCGTCATATAAACTCAGTCCTTGTCCTTCCTGATGGGTTCTACTCCCACCCGGATGTTCTTCTCCATCCTGCAGCGGGCGGGCTCCTTCCTCCACACCGCGGCCAGATTAACATACAGACTATTGACAAGTCCTAATATAAAACTCGCCAGGAGGCAGGATTCATACGGCTCAGGCTGGGTCCTCGCTGTCAATAATCTTAGGTAACTTCATTGCTGAAACGTTTCACCTGTACAGAAGGCTTCTTCAGTCGAATAGAGGTAATTTTAATGCTGGAAACGGTGAAATAAGTGCTCAGTCCGTCGGCCTTGACCGGCGGTGCTCAGTCCGTCGGCCTTGACCGGCGGTGCTCAGTCCGTCGGCCTTGACCGGCGGTGCTCAGTCCGTCGGCCTTGACCGGCGGTGCTCAGTCCGTCGGCCTTGACCGGCGGTGCTCAGTCCGTCGGCCTTGACCGGCGGTGCTCAGTCCGTCGGCCTTGACCGGCGGTGCTCAGTCCGTCGGCCTTGACCGGCGGTGCTCAGTCCGTCGGCCTTGACCGGCGGTGCTCAGTCCGTCGGCCTTGACCGGCGGTGCTCAGCCCGTCGGCCTTGACCGGCGGTGCTCAGCCCGTCGGCCTTGACCGGCGGTGCTCAGCCCGTCGGCCTTGACCGGCGGTGCTCAGCCCGTCGGCCTTGACCGGCGGTGCTCAGCCCGTCGGCCTTGACCGGCGGTGCTCAGCCCGTCGGCCTTGACTGGAGGTCACAGCCCCCGCGGCCCGGTCCCAGACCAGACCGCTGGTTGCTGGCCTGATCGATCATACTGTTAGTGACCGCCGCCCTCAGCCCAACGTATGCGCTACAAGCCGCTGCTCATCAGGAACTGTTTTGAAGACTGTAGAGTTCCCTCTTGAAGATAGCTAGGGGTTTATTGGTAATTCCCTTTATACATAAAGGGTGTTCAAAAATCGCAGTTCATTAACACTTGGAATTCTTAAGTGTATTTATCGCTCCCCTGCTTTTCCTTGTAGGTATTCTGTGTCTACCAAGTCTCTTGTGTTGGTAATTAATAATTTTTGTGTGCAATTTGTGACCAATCCCTCCATTATGTTCCGGGTGTAGATTATGATTCATCTTTTTGGCTTGCGTTCTAAGGAGCTCCCAGTAATTTAGGTGCTTGACTGAGCTTATACAAACTGTGAAGGTTTCTGTACATTGTCCAGCTCAGCAATTTCACCTGCTTTGAAGAGGGGTCCATTAGTACAGAGCAATATTCCAGCCTAGAGAGAACGAGTGACTTTAGAGTATCATCATTGCCTTGGTATGTCTTGTTTTGAAGCTTCTACTTATCCAACCTATCGTTGCTGAAATAATCGACAGAAAGCTATCAGTTCAAACAAAAGTTTTCATATAACTTAAAATAATTAAAATATCAGGTAGGATAAAATAAGAATATTCTACAGTGTCATTATAGTCTTTCAAACGGGAGTAAACTGGGCTAAAATCTACTTTCATATAAAAATACGTAAAAATTATGAACTGAAATAGTAGTCTAGCCTGAAATATTACTGTATACTAAGAGGCCTATTGAAGGCTGCGAAATTGCTGCTCTGCAGATGTGCAGAGAACTTTCACTGCCTGCGTCTGTCCAGAAACCTAAGTTATTGGTAACAGTCCTCAGGGTACAGGCGAAAAAGCTGTCAGTGCACCAAGACTACTGGTGGTACTTGTTCCAAATGTTCGCACTGACATGTCTCCTGCTTTCGCAGGAGACATGTCAGGTTAATTAAGGGCTAGTGGAAAGTATCCCAAATAAAAACCAACGATACAGTAAGTTCACCAACGGATAACTCGATTAACATAGGGAATCTTAGGCATACATACATAATACATAATGGAAATTTAAAGTATAGCATGAATTTCAATAATAGATACAGGGTCTATTTTATACAAGAGTATAATGGGGGAGTGCTAAACCCGTAGGATTATACAGCGCCTGTGGGGGGGAGGGACGTGGAAGATATTCAGGCTTAATTCGGGGAACTGGAGCACAGATCAAATTCCCCTTCCTGAAGGAGTTATGCAAGATGAACCTGCTCTTCTATTTAGGGTCCTTTAATGTACGGTACATTGTGAAATGTATATTATAAACCAATCTGTAATGAACACTTGTCAGTGCTCAGTAATAACCCACATGGAGGCAGAAACTCCGAAGATAAATTGATCAGTATGTTTTCGACCACCTGGGCTAGTAGGCGTACATACAGTGCTTATCTTGTTCTTCTGTATGTTTGATAATACTTTTGATAGTACATTGCTGCCACAGATATACCTGGGAATGCAGATTTTGGGTTAATACATCTCATAAATCATACACAGTGACAAATAATAGTTGTTAATGTTCAAGTTATTAGTAATTAACGTATAATTGTACATAGTTGTAAGTTTGTTCAGACTAGTAGTGGTAGCCTGTGGCCTTGACTGCCTCCTGCGGTGTAGTCACGGAAGTGCAGCCAAGAGGAGAGACGTGCGTCATGCAAGAGCCTTTTGACGTGTCTTTCTGAACAAAGCCAAAAAAAAAAAATCGACTTTCTGTACTTGTGCTGAGACTGTTTACCAAATAGTCGCAAAGAAAAAGTACTGTTTACAGTTCCTGAGGTATTCCAATGCGATTAAAAACAAAAAAAGAAAAGTCTCACATTGTGCGTCAGTGCCTTTTTTTTTTTTTTTTTTTTTTTTTTTTTTATATAGGTTTTAACTTGCCTCAATAGTATTGATAACATTGTTAGTGCAAGAACAGTATAGATTAATTTTCCTTAGATCTTGAACTTGTATGGAGAAAAAGTAAAACAACTTATGACGGTTCAGTTTGGAGAAGGTGAAGAGATTGATAGCGTCTAGGATGACTTGTTACTGTATGAACCTTGAGTTTAGCGCTTAGTTATTGTAATAATAATAGAATGACTTGTAGCAAGGAAGTAAGAGTTTGTGGCAACTATGCAGCTTGTATGGTCACCTAGAGTTTAACAGTGGTCTGTATATAGTCAGTACCCTCCAGGTAAGATACTCTAGAAAGCATGAGTCATGCATGCTCTTGATGCACCATTAAATGGTAGAGCTCGTTACCAGTCTATTACACTGAGGAGAGCGGCTCGTCGTAATGTAAACATCTCCCTCAGGGATTTTTTACACACACACACACACACACACACACACACACACACACACACACACACACACACACACACACACACACACACACACACACACACGCGCGTGTGTGTGTGTGCCTCTAAAAACCGGTAACTAATAAACCATACCACGGGTGGGGATAGAACCCGCGATCAGAGTCTGAAAACTCCAGATCGTCGCGTTAGCCACTGGGCTAACACTAACATCTAGGTAGGGAGGAAGGCTATGCCATAGTCCCTATTCATGTTGCATCACCCTGTGACTAATTTATTTGTTCGTACCGTATCTGTAGAGTATATTCCCGCAACTACATGGCAATGGACATCACAACCGACATATCGCTGGAGAATTGTTCGTCTATTTTGTGTTCGTAATATTCTATAACTATGTCAATGTGACACTAAAGCATCTAAGACTAGCCTTCAGGAATCTTTCTATAGAACATCGTGTTGCTGTACACAACATATGACAAGTCAGTATTAGAATTAGAGATGTCGCAAGGATGTTATAAAGTTTTTTTATAGGAGTCGACCAAAGATCGACCTTTAAAAATAAAATCGGCCAGTAAAATCTGACGCAATAGCCCGAGGAAGCTTGTCACAAACGTAGCTAGAAGAGTATACACGTTAGTATACTCTTATTATTGTTACTTCTGTTTATTAGTTTATTTTCGGTCACAAGTATATTGTTCCTTCAAAGGGGTGAAGGGGTACCCTTGATGCAAGTGAAAGGCTTTTGATCCAAAGAATTGAAGCTACTCTCCCTTTCCTTGGATCAAATATGATTACGCCTCTCATTTTTCTTGCGCTGCATGACTTTTATGGGTTTAGCGATCCCTCTATGGATCTTAATGTGTCAAGACACTTAAGGAAGCGTGTCATGCTTCTGATGCAGCTCTGAAGGTTGTTTCATACTTGTCTCCAGGCGGATACACACCTGGGAAGGCAGAATTGACATTCCTTAGTCTCATTTCGTGATCTAGCACTTTGCTGATTTAATTAATTCATTAAGGTCTTGAATTTTATATAAGGTGTCTGTCACAGAAGCTTGTAATTTCGTTAGCTTGGTAAACAAAATTTTCCAGAAAAATATTTGTTCTTGGCAAGGAGAAGCATAAGAAACTGATGGGCTCTGATGATTTACTGTGAGAGGCTTAACTAGATGTTGGTGCCCTGACCCATAGTTACTCTCCTCAGTCCACCAGGCATCCATGGGGATCTCGCAAATTAAAGAACTGCTTTTTTTATGATGGCTATTTATGATACCACGTACCTAAGACGTTCACAAGATTAATGGAGCTATTTGTGTATATACACTGCGAGTTAACTGTAATTCCTATTCTAAGGATTAAAATATTGTTGATTTTGAAATCTTTGCAATAGCTGATAAGTATGATTCAAGAAAACGGAAAAGCCAATGTCTATAGAAATATTCGACATTTGGTTCACTTGTACTGAACTTTCACAAGTTTTCTTGTCTTTATATTCCTGATTAATATAGACCTGAAGTGTAAACTTATGACACCGTGCCGTATATAGCCCTTCGATTTAACAAACTAATATGCGGCTTTGTATGAGGTGCTTATTTTGATCACTTGATAATATGCACAGGCACACGAGAGTGTACTCACCTATTTGTACTCGCCTATTTGTGGTTGCAGGGGTCGAGTCTTAGCTCCTGGCCCCGCCTCTTCACCGGTTGCTACTGGGTCCTCTCTCTCCCTGCTCCATGAGCTTCATCAAACCTCGTCTTAAAACTATGTATGGTTCCCGCCTCCACTACGCCACTTTCTAGGCTATTCCACTGCCTGACAACTCTGAAGAAATACTTCCTAACATTCCTTTGACTCATCTGAGTCTTCGACTTCCAATTGTGACCTCTTGTTTCTGTGTCCCCTCCCAGGAACATCCTGTCTTTGTCCACCTTGTCTATTCCGCGCAGTATTTTATATGTCGTTATTTGTAGATGAATGGTTCAGAGAACCGACATGTTGATAAATTAGACACATGTGCAACTCTTGGGTATCTT
>NC_091337.1:7379120-7409120 GCF_038502225.1 Cherax quadricarinatus | reverse complement strand
ATAAAATGGCATAACCTGTGTAATGGGGTCTTTAATGCTATTCACGCGCTCTTAATGCAAGGAGTTTGAGCTGTGATATGTGGGCCAGCGCGCCACCAACACCAGCAGCGTGATTGACTAGGCAAGCACCATATAAGCCTGGCCCAGTGTCTGATTGAGTGAGTAGAACTCTCGATAGCGGTCACGGGTATAGTATCACAGATGCATCCTCACCTAATCAGATCAGACCTTATTACTTCCTATTTTCCCGACACTGTATGATCCTAATAGGTTTAGAGCTTATTCATGAAGGTAATAATAAAGGTCACCTGTAGTTCACAGTAAGTAGCATATGGTGGTAGTAATTTCTGAGAGACGCAGTTTGTGTTGAGCGAATAATGAATATTAGTGTGCGAGTGACATATGCTGCTAGTTCACACCTGCCAACTCAAGGTGGTAGTGCTCTTCTCTCATGCACTCCACCTCTTTCGCACTCTCCTTTTCTTTCGTATCCTTCTCCCCTTTCTCATTTTTCTCTCCTTTTTCCTCTTTCATCCTTCTCCCACTTTCACCCGTCTTTCTCTCCTTTACCCCATGTGTTCCTCTCAACTTTTCTCCAGCTGCTAGTATTGACAGTTGAATACATTTTTCCTGAGATAAAATAGAGCTGGTTCACGTACGACGGAGCAAGTCTCGTGTCTCGCTTTTTTTTAAATAGATACATTAGCATTGTGTTGCTATTCTATATTATAGTTACACAATGGGAACAAAGCTGTTTCCGCATGCTACTAAGGAGGGCGGGCACTAGGTGGGAGGGGTGATGCGGCAACTCTGCCTCTCCTCACCTTAGCCACCCCCCCCCCTCTCTACCACACCCACTTATCTCACTTCAGTTATCCCACCCTACCTATCAGTAGGTCAGCAGGGTCGCCGTTCCCCAGAAGTTACTCGGGCTATACTATACTCACCCTTAATGTGTCTGACGTCATAACCTGTTTGTGTCATCTACACATGCGCTGATAGGCAGGACGCTCAGGGGTGGGCTGGCTAGGCCACAGGCAGTTAGAACGTGGCAGTCGTCGTGCTCGCAGCCGACGGACTGAGGCGTTCCCTCATGTCAGCCATCCTGTAATAAATGCAACAACTGGTATTGCTTGACTTTTACTCAACAAATTAGGTTAGGCAAGTCTTGTCAGGGAAACAGGACGCGTGTTTCTTGACGCGAGTCTAAAGTCATATGATGACCCACAGAGGCCTTCCGGCGGCTTGCCGGTCCACCCCTTTAAAAATTATGGTTATGATTACGACGATTAGTTACTCATCACCCAAGTATACTAGAAGACCCGTGATAGCCACCCCATCTCACTTATGTACGTCCACATTTTTCTCTGGTCTCTAGTGCCGAGCCACCGCATGGAAAAGACCCAGGCCAGGATCCGCCCTGGCGGATCCTGGCCTGTCGCCCCTTTCCTCTTCCCCTTCGATATTCCAGTTTTGCTCAATAAAAATAGCACCTCGCATACCTCAGTTGGACCGTTGCTGATACACAACGGAAAGGCTCTCAGACACCTGCCACTCCTACACGCGTAACAATACACGAGTAACAATAACAGATTGCTGGGAGTAGTATACATAGGAAAACTGCTGTGCAAACTTTTAAGAAAACTCCAGTACCAACTGGGATTCGCGTTCTGGGCAAAATGTCTTGTAATTCAAGTGCAGTACCTGCTGGAAGTATAGTGGACATACTTGGGGCTTTCAGTTTATTGTTCCTTTGTTATACAATGAATTGCAATAAACTTTATTATTAACAAGTACCTGGTGGGAGGGTTCAGATGTTGGATAGAAGGTATCAGTGTGATGCGGTGAATGCAATGGTGCTGCTTCGAAAATAAACCACACTTTCTACATCCACATCTGCACCCACTTCCCACCCTCCACTTCTCCACTCGCCTTTCAACCCACTCTCCCACCTACACCTGCAGCCACCCTCCCGCCCGAACTTAGACCCACTTTCCACCCTTGTCAACACTTTCACCCGCTGTAGATGCGGCTGGAACCACTCCATCCTCAGTTTCCAGCACTTGTAGTTAAATTTAAATGTTGTGTATGTTATTCTTGGCGCAGTAGCGACGTGGTCGACTCACAACCGAAAATGTTAGGGTCGAACCCTGGACGATGAATAAAACTCCTGTAACACCTGGGTATTTTTATAATAGAAGTTTCGCCAGCGAAGCAGGCTTTTTGAATCAGTGTTAATGTAAGTGGAGAGATATGCGAGTGGGGGGGGGGCACTAGTGGAAGTAAGTCGGGTCTATAAGGTGGGCCATACATTTATAAAAGCCTGCAGCGTGGGTAAAACTTCTCGCAGTAAAGATACCCAGATGTTGCACATGTCTTATTCAATACCATATTGGTATTGTACCTTTTTCTACTGAACCCTGGACAAGATGGGACCAATTAGCAAATCTAACACCTGTTACCTTGTAGTAAATCGCCCTTTGACGTACCTTTACCATCGTCCTCTTCCTATTGTCTTCGTCCTTTTTAATCTTTCCTTCCTTCCTCTTAATAAAACTACCAATCCAACCAAGAACATTTCTTCATGGTTCATAATTAAAGCTGGTTCCGTCTTTCAGTTTTTCCACCAGCATTCAATATTTTCTTCTCATTGACGAGATGAGCAAAGATAAGTGTAGTGTTATTTAGTAAATATTTTGGGAAGTTTTCCACTACACAAGCATCTGAGTGGGAATGGATGGGGAGTATGGCCACTTTTTTTCCATGTTTTATTGTTTTTTTAGTTTGTGGGTTGTTTGGTGCTGAGGTGGTTATTGTGGCGTTACACGTAATGGTGGTGGTGGTGATACAAGTTAGTGGTGGTGACGTTACACGTGGTAGCGGTGGTGATACACGTGGTGGTGGCGGCGCCGGGATCAAGCACCTGGTTAAGCATCACTGCTCAGAGTCAGCCGGCACTGTGAGTCATCCTCGGGGTGCTGGTAACTTTAATCCACCAGTGACCTCTTAGCTACTCTTCTTCACCGTCTCCTGCCATTTGGTCGTAGGATTTAATAGGAAGCGCTAAAGAGTGAAAGGTAAATATCATGACTGGAACATTTCGCACAATGCATGCTTAGAGGAAACTTTAGAGCGCCTTTCGGTGTTTTCTAGAGCGTTATCACATCACTAGAGATAATGGGATTAAAATTTTATTTTTCTAGCCATTTTTTTGGTCAGTTATAACTTGATGGCTCAGGATGGACCGAAACGTCGTCTTTCCTTTCCAAAATGTGGGCTAGTTTGTGAATGGGAAGTTTTCGTTACTTTCCGAGAAAATGAGCACATTGCTTGCTAATTAAGAAGAGGCATACTTTATTATTAAACTGAGTACATCTACACTAAAAAACCATACCACGGGTGGGATTTGAACCCGCGGTCAGTCTCAAAACTCCAGACCCATGATGATCCTTTTCAAATCACTTGTTCTCTCTAGGCTGGAATACTGCTGTACATTAACATCTCCATTCAAAGCAGGTTAAATCGCAGATCTAGAGAGTGTACAGAGATCCTTTACTGCACGTGTAAGTTCTGTCAAGCACCTTAACTACTGGGAACGCTTGGAAGCACTTGACTTCTACTCGTTGGAACACAGGAGGGAGAGATATATCATAATCTACACTTGGAAAATCTTGGAAGGAATGGTCCCAAATCTGCACACAGAAATCACTCCCTACGAAAGTAAAAGACTGGGCAGGCGATGCAAAATGCCGCCAATTAAAAGTAGGGGCGCCATTGGTACAATAAGGGAAAACACCATAAGTGTCCGGGGCCCAAGACTGTTCAACAGCCTCCCATCAAGCATTAGGGGAATTGCCAATAAACTCCTGGCTGCCTTCAAGAGAGCTGGACAGATACCTAAAGTCAGTGCCGGATCAGCCGGGCTGTGGCTCGTACGTTGGACTGCGTGCGGCCAGCAGTAACAGCCTAGTTGATCAGGCCCTGATCTATCGGGAGGCCTGGTCATGGACCGGGCCGCGGGGGCGTTGATCCCCGGAATAACCTCCAGGTAACGGTCTGCACTGTGTGACCACATGTACAAGGTATACAGACCTAGCTGACATCAGCGACATACTACTATATAGAAGCCGCTTGTTATGCTGAACATTTCGGGCAAATTAGGTCAGCTTTGTCCCAGGATACGACCCACACCAGTCGACTAACACCCAGGTACCCATTTTTAACTGATTGGTGAACAGGGACAGGGACAGCAGGTGTCTTATGGAAACACGTCTCTAATGTTTTCCAGCCGTACCGGAGAAGATTCCAACCCCGGACCTCAGTGTGTGAACTGAGTGCGCTAGCGATCGAGCTACGGGACACCGATAACGGGGACAAAACTTGGTGTTTTCCTGTCATATGCATTACACAAGGATGAGTTACGTAAATGTAGTATTAAAGTATGGTGGGGAGATGGAGGGGGGTGATAAGTAATTAAGTGTAGGAGACACTCCTCGCTTATTATTCTCGTCGTGGTTGTTGTAATTCTCTAAAGTGTTCTTCAAATGAGTGTATGTATGCCACTGTGTGAGCGGTCTGGGACCATCACTGACGGGGACAGACTTCCCGGCGGCGGCGTGGCTCCCTTAGCAGAGGCCTCCTATCACATTCACTTACTCGCCTGCTATTTTATCTTGTTTCTGCATATTACTGCTATTAAATAGCTGTAAAGGGGGATGTTGTCATATCGATAGCGATAATTATATATATATATATATATATATATATATATATATATATATATATATATATATATATATATATATATATTGTACAATTCTTCTTTCAACAAAAGGCTGTTTCCCACCGAAACGGGGTGGCCCAAAAAGACTAAAGTTTCTCCTTTTAACGTTAGTAATGTATATAGGAGAAGGGGGTTACTAGCCCTTTGCTCCCGACATTTTAGTCTCCTCATACGACACGCATGGCTTACGCTGGAGATTATATATATATATTATATGTATATATATGTGTATATATATATATTATATATATATATATTATATATATATACACGTGTGTATATATACACGTGTGTATATATACACGTGTGTATATATACATGTGTGTATATATACATGTGTGTATATATATATATATTTATATATTTATTTATATGTATATATATATATATATATATATATATATATATACTCGTGCCGAATAGGTAAAACTTGCGATTTTGGCTTAAATAGCAACGCTCTTCAGAATTACTGAATACGGCAAGCGAAAATTTGTGTATGCAATAATTTCGCAAAAATCATTCTGAACTTAACGAAAAAAAATATTTCATTGTTTATTATTAAATTATTGTAAATTTGTCTAAAATTTATTTAGTTGGATTAGGCTAAATTAAATTGCGCTGGTTATAAGGTTAGGTAAGTTTTCTAAGGTTCTTATGGTACAAAAATTAAAAAAAAAATGTATCCTTAAACGTATAAGAGAAAATTTTAGAAAGGACCAAATTTTAAGAGTTCTTGCTAATTAACCAATTTTTACCTATTCGGCACAATATATATAATATTGCGTGCGTATAGCTATTCCGGGAGTGTATTTTGTTGCGTCATTATGTAAGAGGCTGTGAGACAGAATGAAGACAAGTTGGCCAGACTGTGTTGCCGGTGGTGGTGTTTGTCTGGAGCCCTTGCAAGTCTTCCCTTTGAAGGGGAACGATATTTAATCCAAGGAATTGAAGCTTCCCTCTTATTAGTTAGATGAAACCTGATTACCTACCATTCCCCAAGGACTACATGAATCCTGCGGACTTAGCCACGTTCGTTATTTTGTAAACAGTACTTAACCACCTTAGTTACTTTATGAACCCCCACACTTCGGCTTCAAGTTGGAACATTTACTTCCTGCAGTAGAATCTACTAATACTACTACTGTGTAGTTTGTAATGCAGGAAAGGATTGAACTCTATATCATGTTCCTACCTCTTTTGACCGAATGTCGTGAAATTGCGCAGTAAAATCTATTTTTGAAGTATATAGACTGGTGCGGTGTGAGTAAAATTTTATAACTCTTATTTCTGAATTTTGAAATTCATTTTTGTTGCATATCTTTGAAGTTTATATTTTAAATGTTTATAATAACACTCGCATTACAGCCTGATATTCTAGTTTGGGGTAAAAATTTACCATATAAATCAGTATTTTACTTTTCGTGAATTTAACAGTGTGCATGCAGGTATGGCTATATAAATATTTACAAATACACGTAAATATATTAACAGTGAAAATAGACATTGTAATGTATTTATATAGCACTTGTTTAGTAATGAGAATCGTGTATTAACTATTATTTGGTACATATCTTTTCCCATGACATTAATCTCATGGGTTTGGAAAGTTTTCATGTAGTCTGGCCCTGGGCCAGGCTGGTGCTTGCCTGTGCAGTCAGGTAATTCATAACCCGGACGGAGATGTGAAACAATATATTAGTATTGTTTCGGCTTCTGAGGCCCTCTTTTGCAGATAAGTAAAGGTATAGAGCCCTTGTAATCTGCTGCTTCATTGCTGGCTTCATGGGGGTTTTGATTTACTGGCCTAAGTATACGACACTAGTTGTGTGGTACATGTTGGTGTGAGAGAACGCGGGGTTGTGGGTACCATTTATAAACATAGGTATCATACTTGCGTCGCCTGCGTGCCAGTCTTTGGGTTGAATGTTTATGTAAAGGGAGAATTGTTAGTGCAGCTGTAGAGGCCTTCCTCTGAGCCTCCCCACCCGCCTCAACACCTTTTATTCTGGTTTGTATAATGTCATATTTTTTTTTCTAAGATGTGTAATCCCCGGTTGAAAATTATTAAACGTAGTATTTGCATGGCAGAACATAAGCTTCCAGTCTGTCATTAAAGGTGGACTTCATTCTTGTCAAACTTTAAATTAAACCACCACATTATAAGGTGTATTATAATACACGAGTGTGATCGGTACTTGTGTAGATATATATTTGGAGATTTTGTATTTTGCCGTACTATATATTGTAATAGCCTCATTCTTAGCTTGTTTATAAGCTTTAATATATTTCGCAAACGAGTCGGAAAGATTTAAAAATATATAAATATACTGACTGAATGGCCACACCGTGAAAGTGTTTACGACAAATTTAGAAAGTTATGAAAGTTTCATCTATAATTTTAGTAACTATCTTCAGCAGCTCCAGTTGCTGTGGTGAGTGTTTATATTAGAGTTGATAATATTCTGTTCGTTCATTTGTCCTTCCAAAGTATGACAGTGTGGGGGTAGTAGTAGTAGTTACTAGTTGTCGAGGGCACTTCTCGATAGACACTTGGCCTTTTTTTTTTATTGCGTGTGTTCACGTGCGCGAGCTTACGTGCATAATATATTGGAACATTAAGGTCGATCCTCCTGCGTGTTGGAGAGACATCTTGACTGCTAACGTTTATGGCAGTAACATCTCTTCGCCAGCTATTTATTGGTTTTGAATGTGTTTATCAGGACTAGCAGGAAGCAGGGGTGGCAACCCTACTTGATTCCCTAGTGTTACCAACCCCCTTCCTCAGTTGGGCGAGATGGCGTGTTGCCAGCAGGCATGACGACACTAATAAGTTACAGGAAATTTGCATTTGAACTTTTTTTTATTTGTTTGTGTGGATCTTTATGAAGCCATGATAGAACTCTTCAGAGAGCAAAACGTTGTCTCAATAAATACTTGTTCTGCAATTTATATTTTCGTATTCACCTTTAATTGGTTAAAGGTGAATACGAAATGGTTAAGGTGGTGTGTTGGGTTAAAAGCCTACCCGCGATACGAGGTTCACTACGACTACATTTAACTTGTTCGCTACCAGTCAACGATGAATAAATCCCTAAAGCAGAAAATAAAGTAGACTTTGTATAAAAATAGTGTTCTACACATTTTCGTGTATATAACCTTATTACCACATTAGCTGACAATATAACAGTGATTCAACCATTACTCACTGAAGAGAATTTCCCCTTCTAGTGATTACCAAGTCAGCAGCCTTTTCCTGTTAAAAGCCTGACAACTCGTGCATATTCTTGTTGCCTAACGTGGATCTGTTGAATAACCGGTCATTCATAAGGTGTCATAAGAACATAAGAAAGGAGGAACACTGCAGCAGGCCTGTTGGCCCATACTAGGCAGGTCCTTTACAATTCATCCCATTAACAAACATTTGACCAACCCAATTTTCAATGCCACCCTAGAAACAAGCTCCGATGTGCAAGTCCCACTCGAATCCAACCCCTCCCACTCATGTACTTATCCAACCTAAATTTGAAACTACCCAAAGTCCTAGCCTCAATAACCCAACTAGGTAGACTGTTCCACTCATCAACTACCCTATTTCCAAACCAATACTTTCCTATGTCCTTTCTAAATCTAAACTTATCTAATTTAAATCCATTACTGCGGGTTCTCTCTTGGAGAGATATCCTCAAGACCTTGTTAATATCCCCTTTATTAATACCTATCTTCCACTTATACACTTCGATCAGGTCTCCCCTCATTCTTCGTCTAACAAGTGAATGTAACTTAAGAGTCTTCAATCTTTCTTCATAAGGAAGATTTCTAATGCTATGTATTAATTTAGTCATCCTACGCTGAATGTTTTCTAACGAATTTATATCCATTCTGTAATATGGAGACCAGAATTGAGCTGCATAATCTAGGTGAGGCCTTACTAATGATGTATAAAGCTGCAGTATGACCTCTGGACTTCTGTTGCTTACACTTCTTGATATAAATCCCAGTAATCTATTTGCCTTATTACGTACGCTTAGGCATTGCTGTCTTTGTTTAAGGTTGCTGCTTACCATAACCCCCAAGTCCTTTTCGCAATCTGTATGGCTAAGTTCTACATTATTTAACTTATAAGTGCTAGGGTTATGGACACTCCCGAGCTTCAGAACCTTGCATTTATCTACATTGAACTGCATCTGCCACTTTTCTGACCTCAAATTGTGCCCTGGATGTCCTTTGTACCCCGAGATGTCCTCTGTACCACCAGATGACCTGTGATTTTTACCCAGTGACCAAGTACTACACACGTCTTGCTTACAAGTTACTTTTAAAATCAACACACGCACACACATGCTTGTTAAATATCTTAGACGGTATACCCTGACTACCTAACGTTGTTTTACTTTCTTGCATCTCTCCGCCATGTACTGTAGTCCCTCACTTGTGGTTCTAATATTTTGTTAGCTCATGGAAACTGAAAAGGTCTTCAATGTTCATAAGGACGTCTCTGTGCAGCAAGGTTGTTGTACCGACTGAGTGACATTGATCGCCCATACATTGTCTACATCACCTTTTCCAGCCAGTCTCTTCTCAGGTTGGCCTCTCAAGGGAGGTTCTTTGATGTTGGTGACGGGCTCTTTATCTAGGGAATTGGATCTCTGCTCCAATTCCCTGAAGTAAGGCTGAATACCTTCCATCTCCCCCCACAGGCGTTGTATAATCCTTACGGGTTTAACGCTTCCCCATAATTCGCCTACCTCCTGGCCGGTGTTATCGCGTTGTTATCAGGACGACTGTTTGATCCCACTCTGGAAGCCTGCAGTATGGTTCACGTACACACAGCATTCGTGTAGCTCAGTCTTGCCAAGCGTGTCTTCTCTTATCTCAAAGTTGACACGTAATATCTTGTGATAAGGGGATAACTCCTGCTGATGTTGGTTAGTGTGCCAAATCTGGCCTCTAGTGTAGCTTCGGTTCCGCTATTAGCGCACCGTCCGACGGAGGATAAGTCTCCAACCCCTGGCGCTGAACGATCAACACGGGTTTATCGCTTCATGTAATATAAGCTAATATTGTTGTTTAAATACCTTTGATATACCTTTGAAGAGTTTCGAGAGTTTATCTACTGAGCCCGGCCATGGGCCAGGCTCGTCTGGTGCTTGCCTGGTCAACCAGGCTGTTGTTGCTGGAGGCCCGCTGCCCCACATAGAAATAACGCTAGATTTACTTTATCAAGCTAAATAACATGTTGCAGTTTTTAATTTCAATTATAAATATTAAGCAGTAGCATGGTAACCATTAACTTTCACTCATTACGCTGTTTCCATTATTTTTTTTAAAGTCCCTTATTTGGAATATAGCTTAGTGTTGATGGCCCCTTTAAGGGTAGGAGAAATGTTAGATCTTGATCAGATAGATCGTTTATGGCCTGCATAGAACCAATAAAGTATTTAAATTACTGGGATCACATTAGTCTTAAATATGTACTCACTGGAGCGGAGGAGAGATGCATGATAACATATACCTGGGAGGTACTTGAGGGCCTTGTCCCAAATATGCACACTTCATAACATGCTGGAGTGGGAGAGAGGGGAGGAAGTGCAAAATAAACCCAGTGAAAAGCAGGGGTGCCGTGGGCACAATAAGGGAACGCTGTATAAACATTCATGGCCCCAGATTATTCAACATCTTAACAGAAAATATCAGAAACGCTGCTGGGACAAGGATGGAAGTCTTCAAGAGGAAAGTGGACAAGTCTTCGTGTAGACAGTAGGTCTACTCACCTGCTTCACATACTTGCCACTAGAGGGGGTTACTGGCCTAGGCCTATTTTCTAAAATTCCCACCAGATTTCATGTACCGAGGTAGACCCACGCTGCCTGGCATCAATCTCACTCTGCCTGCACTGGACCTTGAGACTAGACCTCTCCCTAAGAACTTGACCCCCTGGCGACACCCTACACATCCTGCCTTTGAATTCACTCGAAGAATAAAACCGCGCTAGTCTGCGCTCTTTTAATAATCTTCTACGTTGCCTATTCTTCCAGACGATACGACATTATAGTGGTTTTGCATTCACCATGTTCCCGATCAACCAGGCTGTGATGGACATGTTGGTCAGCTGGCCACCAGCAGCAGCAACAACAGCCTGGTTGACCAGGCAAGTACCAGACGAGCCTGACCCAAGGCCGGACTCGAGGAGTAGAAAAACTCTCGGAACTCATCACAAGTGAGGGTAACATGTGAGGGTCATGTATACAACGCCTGTGGAATTATAGGCAACCAAGTTTGATCCCATAAATTGGAAAAGTGGCTCCAATTCCTTAGACGATGAATCCTTCAGCGTAAAAAGCATCCCCTCCCCGACCCCTTTTTTAAATATATTTTTATTAGCATTATTTATTAACTTTTTTTTTTACCTCTGTTGAATAATAAAAGACTTACAATAGCTTATGTCTTTAGTATACATCCCATATTTATCTTGTGGGCCATAGTCAAAAGATTGGTGGTACATAACGGGTCCAGTTGGGGAAAAAAAAGTACATATAGTGTGAAGTGTTATGCTCATTTTCATTATCTCTCCTCGACAAAAGACACTGAAAGCTTCGAAGAGTGTAACCTTCGGGAGGTACACTCAGTGTGTATAACTTCTGAGAGATATTGTAAACACTGGTGGTAAACCTTCCCCTCGTGTCGAGTCTTAAGCTTGTTAACTGCATTAGTTTCTTTAGATTGCTTTGGTGGTACCATTATAGAGTGGGACTCTCATAATTGAGTTTTAGAACTTGTGGAGATATTTCTACACTACACGTCTGCTCTGGAGGCAGTGTCTCTCTCCAGGTGTACTATCAATGCCCTTTTCAAAGCTTTGTAGTGTAGTTAGGGGTGTCAGGAAATAGTTTAGTATCACCTTTATGATTAAAAATCGTGCAAGTCATCCATGTTAGTCTCATTTAAGATGCTATAGATTATCAAGTGGTTTTTCTCGCTTATGTTATTGTTGAAAGTACTATTTTAAACAAGAACCCTATACTTGAGGTAGATTTTTGAATAGGCAGAAAAAGAACTTTGGTTTTCTTTACCCCTCTAGTAATTACCTTTTTATCGTCGCCTTTTTTTTTTTCTTTTTCCAAACACCTTGAAGAGATGTGTTCAAAACTTTAGCGATCACATTAGAGTTGGTTGAAGTTTGGCGTGTACATTCTTGTTTTGGGAGCTCTGGGGGGGGGGGGAATTCTCAAGTTTTCATAGTCTTGTGTCTGCAGTGTTCAGCGCCTATATTATAACTGGTACTTAACTGTCTCCACGAGTCTCCCCTTTTTATGTATGAAACATATTCTACACAGGAATGAGGTACCGGGGATTCTTTGCCGTCTCGCACGGTGATCAAAATTGAAGTTTTCTTTTCAGGGAGTCTTACCGAAGTAGGAGTTAATTAGCAGGAGCAGTGTGCCCTTACAGAGCCAACGTGTATATTACAAGCCAATATGTAGGTGAAGCTTGTAGATTGTAGTGTTAAGATACTCGATAGAATGTAATCTGCATTACTGTATCATACACCTTCAAAGATTCCCTTAATAGGTCATCTATGACCCATGCTAGGACGGGTTTCTGACGAAGAACGAACACTCACACTTGTCCAGGATGCGTGTATCCTAGACCCAAGTGAGCTTTGTTGCCCTTCTAGACCAGAGACTTAATCATGTGTAGCGCTTGTCCTTTGTTTTAGCCGACTCGTTACACATTTTTATACTAACATATCAATATTATATCAAGAGGATGTCGTATCAGAACGGTTGTGCATATTGGTGGATAGCGTCGAATATCATAACGTACGCATCTTATGGGCTACAAATTTGTAGGGGGTGGATGGATCAGGTGATAATAAGCTCCACTTAGCATTACGCTCACCTCGCAAGAAATTTTTTCCTGGCAAATAAAAAAAAAAAATGTCTAATAGTTTTCCATTCCATAGTCTGAGGTTCATTTAGTAGCAGCCAATACGCAATGGTTGCGCGTGCCAGGTATGAGAGATCAAGGTACTAGTGGCTGGCACTAACACGTAAGGAATGTGACATCTTGGCAGCAAGGAGGAATGTCACGTGGTATTTAATTTGAAAATAGCCGCCCCCTCCTTATTTTTATTGACAGTTAATTTAAGTCTCTAAATTAGCTGTTTATCTTTAACTGATGTCGAAACCTTAAAACTTTACACATCTTTTGGTGAACCTGGAGACTTGAAACAATGTCAGTGTTCCAGCCATCATGTCTACGGCGTGATATATGGCAAAAGACAGGAAGTAGACCTTGGTATATATCAAGGTTATCGGCTGAAGACTTAACTAAAGTTTAGGTACTTCCACCGTGGTCATTACTGCCTGGCCTGATGGTGACTATCGGACTTGCTGGTGAACACGCCAGCACACTAGACTAATGCCCAAGATAAAATGCACCAGTAGTGCCACGAGAGGAGTGTTGGTATTTCTAGTGACCATGATGTCTTCCCTGGCACAGCTAGCAGGAGAGTTGACCTTTGTATTGACCATCTTGTCTTTCCCAACAGTTCTTGCAGGAAAGTTGGCCTTTGTCTCCTAAAACGTGTTTAATCACTGAATATCAAAGTATGCCTTGAAAAGCATGATATTGTCTTAGCAAGAGAGTAATGTAATTGATTTAAAATAAAGGGATGGGGATAAATTTCTACAGCTTTCTCTTTACCTTTCTCTTTGCTTTCTCTTTTCTCCAGCTTTCTCTTGGTCTCCCTGTTCAAATATCTCTTAAGAGGAGTGTTATACCTTTTTACTTAATTTCTGGTTGAACTTTGGTAGATTTCATTGCTTTGCTCCCATACTGCAACAGGATATTATTTTATTCATTGACCTGAAGGATACCTGAATGTTGAAACAGTCCGGGATGGCGTTGATGTCGCCAATGATGTGTCAGCTGCTTGAACTGATGTGTGATCTTTATGGTGGTATGATATAGCAGCGATAACACCATAATGATTGAAAGGACACAAATCATGGGACCTTGAACACTGCAATCATTTGGAGTGACCAAGATCCCAAGACCGAAACGTTTCCAATAAAGATGTCCTAAGTGGATGCACGTGTCGTTTCATCCATTATGGTGGTATGTTAAGTCGTAGGAAGAGCGACTCGCATAAACTCTCCCCCCCCCTCAGCAAAATCTAAAAGCAAAATCTTCAGTCACTGTTATCATTAGTGTGAGAAGTGACTAAATCTGCTATTCTTAGCTTTCCCAAAATGCTGACTCCCATAAGATCACCATCATGGTTAACTCGGCAGGGCCCAAACTGGCTCGCTCACTTTCTCCATAGACGTGATGCTAACACGCTCATCATACAGCCACGCCTGTGGTGGCATAATTAATTAGGTGTATAGCATATCAACCGCACAAGGGTTAAGGCTACATACTATCTGTTCACCACAAAATAGGTCAGTATTGACCTATTTTGTGATGGGGTGCCATGGCGCACTTGTAGAAATATACCACTGACCTAATCAATATTATTTCTAAAAGTTGATGAAGACACGTGTGTAACGCCTAGCTACTTTTATTGACTTTTTTTTCGTCATTAAAAATACCCAGGTGTTGCACATGTTATATTCATTAAGAACAAAATTGTCCCACTCCCTACGTGTTCCTGTGAGTGCCACCCACACCAGCATTATTGTATTTACAGGGGACAACTAAGCGTGTAGGGTCTCGCACAGCTCCTGAGGAATGACAGGGAATGAGGTTTGATCCAAGTAAAGGAAGAGCACTTCCACTTTCGTATATCACTATTCCTTCACCGGCAGCATAGGACAGGACTTACTTTCATGATGAGTCAGTTAAAGAAAATCAGTCATTACTGATGAACTACCTGTACTAAAAGGGCTAATAATCGTAAGTTTATCTTGGTGTATAACCAGTTGACTTAGTTTTAAACTACCTTTACTCCATAAGATATTTAATTATTTATAATAGGTACAATGTAGTCTTGGTTATCCCAAGAAAAGTCCTTTATTTTGTCGAAGTATTTCATGCTAACTTGATATATTTAGTCAGTTTTAGTTCATTAAGAGGCGCATTAACTCCATTCAAGTTTATTTTTTTATCTAACTTATCGTCGCTTAGATCATATGCACTAGAGAATCCGCTGGGGTTTTTCTGTGTGATATTTTGTGTAGGCAAGTCTCTGCTTGTATTCTCCCATGCCCCTACTGCGGCAAACCCGGCCCTGGGCGCCACGCTTGTCTGCTGCTTCTCCCACAAGAACAACTCCAAGATATTTCTATGTAATATTACGCAATTACATATTACATAATCTATAATATTACGTAATTACCGAGAGATTTGCTCCTGATACTTTGTATTTGAAACTAGTTTCGTCATTCAAGGAGGGATGGGGGGGGGGGGAGGTTGCCTCTATCCCAGTTAATGGCTCCTGGTCCAAGGAAGTGCAGCTGTAATCTTCCTGCTGTTTCCTTCTCTTGACGGTGTGTGGTGAAAGCAAGTGTTTGAATAAGCAAGATGAACACAACGTTGTGAAGGTTGTGTAAATGGTGTCAGTTTAAGGCTTCTTAGGTTCTGCCTCTGAATGTTACACCAGTTTAAAGTAACCGGTTTTGTGATCTTTACTGCGTCAGTGTACACCGTACCAGGATACACACACACACACACACACACACACACACACACACACACACACACACACACACACACACACACACACACACACACACACACACATACGTAGGCACGCGGGTGGTGATGCATGGCAGTGGGCGTAGGAGGGTGGTGGTGCATGTTTGAGGGCGTGAGCGGGTGGTGGTGCCTGGCGGTGGGCGTGGGTAACGAAGATGGTGGTGAGGCAGCAACACAACTTTAAACACACAGATGCTCACCACCATGTTGCATGGGTTCTCAGAAACGCATTCTATGGACCAACCTTGTTTGGCTGTGTATTCCCTCCCCCCCCCCCCCAACTCGTACATATGTTAACGTAACATACGTATATGAAACATGGTGACTGTTTTGTCGATCCGTTGTCAGAACCTGTTCCAGCCGGTGGCTGTCCTCTCTGACCCCTATATTGTATGACCCTTGTGGGTTTAGCGCTTAGTTATGCTTATAATATTGCCTCTACAACTTTAGCGGCCCCCCTTCCCCGTCGATAATAATGTAATGGTGGCTGCCTGGCTTATGGTATTTTGATTTTGCATTACTCGCTTGCTTCTCATACATGCTTTTTTTCGTGTTTTATTCACCACCTATATTGATACTTTCTTTCACTGCTGTATGTTGAATATTATGTAGATCCGGGGTCCTGGCCTTAAAGTATGAGCTAAGGTTTGTGCATATTGTTTGTAACTTCTTCCTCGGTGGTGACTGCGAGTGTGGAAATAACTGTCTTCCGGTGTTGCAAGAAAGAATAATGAACAAATTCCTCACTCCTGTAGTCTCTCTCATGGCGGGCTGGATTGGAGTGAAGGGAAGGTGGAGACAACCTCTATACAGTTTCTAGAGTAGATATATTCTAGCCCTGGAGGCCAGGAATCCATAAAAACCGGTCGATCCCAGTATAGAGGAGGCTGGGCCAGATTCGACGTTTCGACCTCTAACGCTTAGGTGTGGACAACTCGGATAGTACTCACGGGTGTGACGGCTACAGCAACATACTATGTAATACTGTACATGAGCTCACTCTGTTGATTTGTTTTATGTACCTTGGTACTGAATTTCTCAATGAAGAAAGACACGGGATGCAAAACAAGCTTTACCGAGATAACGTTTCTTGCTGTATAGCAAAACATGGTCTTAGCAAAAGCTGTCTTCAGCCTGTGTTTTCTTCACTGTTTTCGACAGTACGCCGTTTGGAGCCAACTATATCTCTTAAAAGCCATAATAAATTATTATTTAACGTAAGAATTTCGTTACCTCTGGACTAGATCCAGGCCAATCTGCGAAGTGGTGGTGGTGGTTCGCAGAATGTACAGTTTTTACAGTCTCTGGGTAATTCAACATTTTCTTAGGTTATCGCTCTTACTCTAAAGTCTTCGCACATACAGTATTTCAGTTTTGATGCTTCTCCTGCACGAACTTGCTGCAAATTATCTTTCAGATATGACTAATGTATAATATATAGGCAGCGTCTAAGGTAACTTGTCTTTATCATGCCTCTTAAACTGGCACTAAAGCAGCTATAAATGTTTACCCTGCCACGGCACTGTCGTTGTGAGTGCCACCATAAGTCTGAGATGGCAGGAGATAGACTAGTAACTCATGTTTAATGTGTACCATTCTGGCTTTCAGTGTAAACTATTATTACTGGTATTATAATTATGGGGAAGCACTGAACCCACAAATCTTACAGCGCTTAAGGAATGGGAAGCGATTAGGATTGATGCAAGAAGGGGAAAAACCAAAAAAATTCCTCGACCTTCACCAGAGTAACTAACTAGTGATATTCGTGTGGATATTGAAGTTTTCCTGCTTACTCTAGGGCCTAGGCCAATTTGCTGCCGGACTTGTCACTGCCCAACCAAACTCGACCCAACCTGACTTGACGTAGTAACAAGGAAGATAGTCTAAGGTTGAATAGTACATATAAAGAACATTGTGTGCATATACCAGCTGAAAATTAACTAAAGATGTCTTTTTTGTCTGGTAGTTTACTATATTTTCCAGTTACTAGTTGTTAATAAATGTTTTCAGTTGTGTTATAGACTCTTTAGTTTGATTTCACACCAAATGAGCAAAGTTAGTCTTGGCTATATGGCTCGACCATGCAAGGGAACGTTTTGTGTGTAACTACGGGGGAACCGTTCGCACCAAGGGAGAGGAGGATGTAGAACAAACAAAACACGACTTTCTTGCTTGGTGGAATCGTACAGTAAAGACTCGGTGACTCGACTTGTTTGGTGTGAAAGCATCCATTCTTTAATAGTCTGCGATGAGTCTTAATTCTAGGGGATCACGTTTTTCACCTGTATATTTTTCTTCCACTATATCTAATTTTAATAGCACCGCATACCTATCATGATTCTGCAGAAAATTTAATCTAAGGCTTTTCAACTCCTAGTTTCACTTTCCCCACTTTTTATAGATATTTTTCCACAGTTTGCAGGTAAAACCATATTTGGGTTACCTATATTCCTGACCATTTTAAATCCCCGGATTATAACAAGACCACCCTCCCACTGGTCTTAATGTATTGGGACCACTCTTCCACATCATCGGCAGCTAATGGGTGGTTTAGGGAAATTAACGGGGCAGGTCAGTGACCTCAAGGTAGCACATGTGTCCTGGTGCTACTTCCTATAGCCTCGTATCCAAATTCTCCAAAAAAAAAAAGCCCATACTAGAAAAGTGGGCAGCGAGGAGCTCTTGATGCAAGGAATTGCACTTGTCCTTCCCTGAAGCGAGCGAGCTTGATTGCTTCCCATTCCCTCAGGTACTATCTATATAACTAATGTGGGTTTAGCGCTTACACCTAAATATAATTATAATAGGGAAGTTGGCACCAAAATGACATTGACCCCTGGTCTGTCAAGTCCCCCAGGTGGACTTTAATGACCCTAAAAAAAACTGCTTACACGGGAAACTTACACCCTGGAATCACTCGGTATTTAAACCACGAGATTTGGCAGATGGTGCAAAGTATCTCCAATAAAAAAAAACAGCGGGGCGATGAGTACCGAGAGAATTCGAAAATTGCCAGAGGTTCTCTGCTTTTCAACGCCCTCTTTTCTTGCATAAGGGGAATTGCCAACAAACCTCTTTGTCTTTAAGAAAAAAATTGATAAGTTCCTCGAATCACTTTCTGATCAACCAGGCTATGGTACACGTGTTGACTGCGTACGGCCACGCACTAGCAACCTAGTCGATCAGGCCAGCATCTAGGAGGTCTGGTCTGAGATACGACTGCTGCAACTATGAATCTTGGAAGCAGCATAAAGTAAACGGGTGGATTTCCTTCAAGGCACACATCATCTGGGAACTTCACGACCCTCCTTAGCTGGATTTTCTTTACCACCATAAATCTCAAGACACTAGAGCGGCCCTCTGCTCCTACCACACCCAACACCCTCTTACCAGAATCTTCTCAAAGATCTGCTTCTAAGTGGTGGTAGAGCAGGGATGGAAAGATGAACAGGTGAGAGCTTAGGGTACCTTTACGGTACCCAGCTTGCTCTACTTAACCTGTTGCCGAAACCCGTGAAATTTCCATACTCCTTCTATACCCAGGGCAGAAAGGGTATCCACTCTCACTTTGAGACTCTATGGGTTGGCTGCTTTTACTGTAAACTACTACTGTCAGCATTTCTTAATAACAGGAAAACGTATACATTGCGTTTTTTTTTTAATTAACGATCAGGCTGGTAAAAAAAAAACCCTGGATCATAGTTTTAGTCCATCTGGTAAGGAGCTGTAGTTACATTTACAAACACTTAGTCATTCAAATGTGTTTTAAGTGGAGGGGAGAATAGAGCAGTATCACATTATTTCACAGAGGCCCTTTTCAGCAGATTAAAAATGGTAAAAAATTAATCATACAGACAAAAGTAGGTCACTTGTTTATACCATGTAGGCAATTGTGGTCTCAGCGAACGCAGTGTGGATTAAACTGGCGTACCTTAGTTATGTGGGTCAGCTGACCTCCAACAGCAACTGCCTGGTTGAACAGCCGATCTGTAGAAAAGCCTGGCCCCAGACCTGGCTTCGAGGGTACAAATTCTCTGGAAACGGCTCACAAGTATTCCGACAAGAGTGAAGAAAATGCACGTAATGGGACAAACCTTTGTTTGGACAACGTTTAACTCTATACAGAAGCTCTGTATAGCCCTTGTGGCTTAGCGCTTCTTTTTGATTATAATAATAATCTATACAGAAGCTATAAAATAGAAGATTGTGTTTATATATAATATATACACCAAACAGGGATGAGAATGACATTAGCTTAGAAGCTCCCACACCTCCGTATGCCCTCGGATGGCGGCCCAACAGCTAGCTGTGTGCTAGCTGCACAATTTTTGTAGGGTTGGGTGGTCCTGTGGTTTAAAGCGTCATGTGGTTCTCGCTTACCATGAGGCAGGCCAGTACAACATGGGTTCGAATCCTTGGCTAGCGCAGTGTTGTTATTGATCAGTACCACTCGTTCGTGGTTATAATATTAATAATAAATAAATAAAAATAAAAATAAATAAAAATAAATTAAAAAATTAAAAATAAATAAATCACACTTTTGGAAGACGTATAACCAGATGAGTACCTCCATCGGGAGGCCTGGTCATGGACCGGGCCGCGGGAGCGTTGATCCCCGGAATAACCTCCAGGTAACCTCGAGGTGAATGAAGCCACTGCACTCTGACGAATCGTGGGTTTGTGTAGCTATGAAGATAATTGCACGGTGTTTGTTATTCTACAATGGTGGCTTACCCCAGCTGGGGCTACAGTCTATTTGCCAGGTATGAACGTGGAAAAGACTGTTATGTAAGCGTGATGTAGGCGGGGTTCGGGCGTGGTGTGGGCGGGGATCAGGCTAAGGACCGACCTGTAAGTGGTGGCCCAGCCAGTCCGGCCTACTTACAGGAAAATCGATACCGGGTGAGAAGTGGGTTGTCCACGAGTTGCTGCTGATCGTCCTTGGGACATGTTAAATGGCCTTTTGCCATGGTTGGAACCATTTTTTTTTTTGGGGGGGGGGGAGGGGTTGTGTGCGCGCGCGCACAGCGGCAACCCATCCTCTCACGAAAGCGTAGTTTATTTAAGATGCTTTCAGGTGCTCGTAAAAAAAAAAGTGCCAAAGTATTGGTGTTTGGGTAATAATGGTTTACTAAGCAAATTACATATCAGAAGGTATCTCCTTCACCCCTCATCATAAGTTCATTCAGGAAGCTCACGAAAAATAATGAATGTTTACTGTGTGTGTGTTTGTGCCCTTGTGGTTTAGCGCTTCTTTTTTATTATAGTGTGTGTGTGTGTGTGTGTGTGTGTGTGTTAATATTATAAACAGTAGTAGTAGCAGTATAAAAGTACTTGAAGTATGGATGGAATAGCTTCGCTGTTTCCACCCCCGTACAGTTGGTGCCAAGGTGTATGGATTAAGTTGGTTTAGAAGTGATCAAGGTCCCAGGACCGAAACGTTTTCTAATAAATATGTCAGTGTTTGCTTACGTGTCTTTCTAAACCAACTTGTCGGTATTTATTACCAAGGTTTATACCATGGATTTAAGTGTTCCTAATACTTGTTCACCGTTTTCTTTTGCTTTCAGAAACACTCAGCATGAAAAGGAAGGAACACAAGCAGGATTAGCCCATTCTATGATATCTTGACTGTCTCTTCAATATGTTTGTGAGAATAGAGAGAGCTAAAGTGATACCTTGACCCAGTGTCCTGTTTCTCTTTGCGAAGATTGGAGTGTTGGCTGCTATTTTTGACAGAGCATATTGGTCCTAGGTTTATCAAGGGACTGTGATGAATGTTCCCATGGGAGATAATCGCTTAGCTGAACATCAAAATGGTATACAATACCGACAGGTTGTTAGGTAAGACACATATGCAACAGTTAGACAACTTTATTCCGAAACGTTTCGCCTACACAGTAGGCTTCTTCAGTCGAATACAGAAAGTAGGCAGGAACAGTAGAGATGTGAAGACGATGTAATCAGTCCATCACCCTTAAAGTCGTAGAATTTGAGGTTGTCAGTCCCTCGGCCTGGACTGACAACCTCAAATTCTACGACTTTAAGGGTGATGGACTGATTACATCGTCTTCACATCTCTACTGTTCCTGCCTACTTTCTGTATTCGACTGAAGAAGCCTACTGTGTAGGCGAAACGTTTCGGAATAAAGTTGTCTAACTGTTGCATATGTGTCTTACCTAACAACAATCGCTTAGCTACCCCTCTTTACGGTACCCAGCTTGCTCTACTTAACCTGTTGCCGAAACCCGTGAAATTTCCATACTCCTTCTATACCCAGGGCAGAAAGGGTATCCACTTTCACTTTGAGACTCTATGGGTTGGCTGCTTTTACTGTAAACTACTACTGTCAGCATTTCTTAATAACAGGAAAACGTATACATTGCGTTTTTTTTAATTAACGATCAGGCTGGTAAAAAAAAACCTGGATCATAGTTTTAGTCCATCTGGTAAGGAGCTGTGTGTGTGTGTGTGTGTGTGTGTGTGTACTCGCCTAATTGTAGTTGCACAGATCGAGACTCCGCTCCTGGCCCCGCCTCTTCACTGAACACTACTAGGTCCTCTCTCTCCCTGCTCTGAGCTTTATCATACCTCGTCTTAAAGCTATGTATGGTTCCTGCCTCCACTACGTCGCTCGCCAGACTGTTCCACTTCCTGACCACTCTATGACCGAAGAAATGCTTCCTAACATCCTTGTGACTCAGATGAGTCTTCAACTCCCAAGAGTGACCCCTTGTTTCTGTATCCCATCTCTGGAACATCCTGTCTCTGTCCACCTTGTCTATTCCACGCAGTATTTTGTATGACGTTATCATGTCTCCCCAATCCCTCCTGTCCTCCAGTGTCGTCAGGCCGATTTTCCTTAACCTTTCTTCGTAGGACATTCCCCTTAGCTCTGGGACTAGTCTTGTTGCAAACCTTTGCACTTTCTCTAATTTCTTAACGTGCTTGACCCGGTGCGGGTTCCAAACTGGTGCTGCATACTCCAGTATGGGCCTGACGTACACGGTTTACAGTGTATCAGAATGTTAATCTCAGGTTTGCCAGGCGCCCATATGCTGCAGCAGTTATCTGGTTGATGTATGCTTCCGGAGACGTGCTCGGCGTTATGCTCACGCCAAGATCTTTCTTCTTGAGCGAGGTTTGCAGTCGTTGACCACCCAGTTTATAATCTGTCTGCGATCTTCTTTGCCCATCTCCGATCTTCATGACTTTGCACTTGGCAGGGTTGAATTCGAGAAGCAAGTTGTGTGTGTGTGTCACCAGGGTATGCACGTCAATGCAGGAAAAATTATTTTATTGAAATAATAATTGCACTTGCTAAAATGTTAATGAATTGTTGGGAGGACCTGGGGTGTTGATCACATGGGGGGCGGGGTTGGTGGAGGGTGTAGCGGAAGTGGGGTTCATCAGAGTTGGAGGTATTAGGTGAGGGGAGTTTGGGGGGGGGGGGGGAGTTGGTGAGTCACAGCAGCAGACATGGTGGGGCCGCCATGTGCTGATACACCAGTAGTGGTGCAATACTCCCTCCCTCGCCTTCCTCCTCCTCCCTCCCGCTCTCCCTCCTTATCTTTCCCATTTTCCCCCTTTCCCTCAGCCTCGTCCCCCACCAACTCCCCTCACCCCTCCTCAACCCTTCCCCCTCCTATTATCTTCTCTCCTTACCCCCCTCCGACACCCCACACTTCTCACTCTCCTCTCCCCCCCGTCCCCATCCATCCCATCTCGTCACTGTTTAAAATTGAATCTAGAAAGTATATGCATATTATGACTGAATTCCATCGAGTTGTACTCACTGGAACGTAGGCGAGAAAGATGCATCACAATTTTACATCTGGAGGAATTGGTTCCAAGCCTGCACACTGAAATCATTGCCTATGAGAGCATGAGAGGGTGCAAAATACATCCAGTGAAAAAAAAAATAGGGATGCGATGAGTACTTTGATAGCTCAATAAATGTAAAGGGGCCAAGATTGTTCAGCACTCTCATTCAAACATTACCTGGACCAGGACTTTACCTGCAGTCTCTTCCGGGGAGACATGGTTGAAATGGATAATGGACATAAATTAAGGAGATGTAAATAAGGTTCTGAGGATATCCCTTCAAGAAACAACTCGAAATAATGGATTCAAATTGGATAAGGTTTGGTTTAAAAAGTATGTAGGAAAGTACTAGTTTGGAAATATAGTAGTCCATGAGTGGAACAGTCTGCCTAGTAGTTACTGAAGCTAAAACCTTGCGTAACTTCAAATATATATTAAGTACATAATTGAGAGGGGTTGAATCTGAGTGGGACTTGCACATCATGAGTTAGTAAACTTATCAAAGCTTATTCCTTTAACATTGAAAATGGGTTGGGCAAGTATTTTTTCTAGGGGGAGGGGTTTGAGAAAGACCTGCCTAGTATGGGATAGTAGGCTTACTGTAGTGTTCCTCTTTAGTTCTTATGTCACCGCCCCCGCGGCCCTGTCCCAGATCAGGCCTCACGATTGTGATTGCCCGCAGTCCACCGTATACATCACAACTGGGTTGATAAGGAACTGTTTTGAAGAATTTGTCGAGTTCCCTCTTCAAAACAAAACTTGGGCTTTATTGGTAATCCCCTTTTTGCATGAAGGAAGGATGTTGAAGAGTTGTGGTCCCTTAACATTTTGTCATGTGGGTTTTCGAAAACGTGGATAGGGTAAGAATACTCACGTAGGCTGGTAGTACGTATAATATAACGGAATGTGTGGGAAAGCGCCAATAGCCGTCCTGCCTCTCTCTGCTCCCTAGCCTGACTGACCCATGAGTGGCTACGGGTGAGGGATGTTTGAAATCCTGCTATGGTCAGCAGCAATATGAATACAGTCAATGATTCACACAGACGGTTGGTAGCGAGTCATCTACTGGTACACTGGTTACTGGTATCTGGTTACTAGGAACTGGTACTACTACTGAGAGCTCGGCGACGCTAACGTATGTCGTCCCGACATACAACTAATACAAGCTAGAGATACTTGGAGGTATACGGCAGGGCTGATTCTATACAATGTCAAAGTACACAACAATTGAACATTATAATATACATAAGTAGAACATTGGAATGGAAGCTTACGTAACTGAAACTACAAGGTATAATATAGCACAACTCATTGAATGAAACTCAACGTTGAGATTACACAATAGAAGTTATAAAAAAAATTTGATCGATCGATCTGTATTCTTGTGATCTACGGATTCTGAGGAAGGAATATATACAAAGAAAGAAGTGTTTAACAGAAAGGCAGATTCGGTGCACTCAAATCTAGACTGTTAACTCTCAGAATTCGGAGAGAATGTGAACACAAAAAAAAAAAATTCTTGAATACTGATAAGTTGATACTGTAATTATTCATCTATACAGGTTATTTACATTTAACCCCAACTCTGCTAGGGTGAGATTGACATATGCATAATGGGTGTCATCTCTGGGAGGATCAAACTCTGTAGCACTGACTAACTCATGCTGTATTTGAGGCAAATCTGAATTGGTAGTTACAAATGATACTTGAGGATTTCTCAATACCTGTCGTGTACGTAGGGAATAACGACATTCAGGTTGATCGTCTGACTGAGTATCAGAGGTAGAGAGTACAGGATCAGGAGGATTGTCAGAGTCTGTCACATTAGTCTGAGATGGAACATCATTATCATCACATACTAACTTCATATGATCTAAATGCGATTCTTTATACTGACCAGTACTAATTTCTATAACCTTATACTGTTGAATGATTCACACAGACGGTTGGTAGTGAGTCATCTACTGGTACACTGGTTACTGGTAATCTGGTTATTAGGAACTGGTACTACTACTGAGAATTTAACTGAGTGTTCTAGGTGCATTCACCGATCTCTTGCTTTTCATTGGAGATTATTATTAATAAACCTCTGTTTTCTCTAGGGAACTTCATATTTATATTTCTGATTATGCCCTCAACTTCAAGAACCTAGGAAAACAAATTCTCTCTCTCTCTCTCTCTCTCTCTCTCTCTCTCTCTCTCTCTCTCTCTCTCTCTCTCTCTCTCTCTCTCTCTCTCTCTCTCTCTCTCTCTCTCTCTCTCTCTCTCTCTCTCTCTCTCTCTATCTCTCTCTCTCTCTCTCTCTCTCTCTCTCTCTCTCTCTCTCTCTCTCTCTCTCTCTCTCTCTCTCTCTCTCTCTCTCTCTCTCACACACACACACACACACACACACACACACACACACACATATGATGCAATATTTATTTTTATCCGGAGGTGAAGGTTCGACGTGATGTTCCTCTCCTCTGATAACAAATATCAGCTTCGTAAGAAATTTTTGCATTTATTTCTCCAAACCTGTATTACTACACCGCCTTCCTTCCCTTCCACTGCCTCTCACATAACTGACCATAAGAACACCAGTTAAAAGTTGATCAGGCCCTGATCCACCGGGAGTCCTGTTCGAGGTTCGTGCCGCGGGAGCGTTGGCCCACGGAACGACCTCCAGTAGTGCTGCAACGAAGTGTTTAAAACTGTCGTAGATACTGAAACCATGATGGAATACTTCACGGTATTCTCATCGTCTTACTGAAGTCTTCCAGCTCTAGCTCACACTCAGTAACTCGTGTGCGAAACCTATCTTATGAAATATGACACATAAAGCTAACTTTTGTTTCTACAATATAACGTTATAGAATAAGGTACAGGCACTATGTTCTCACCATATAACTAGTGTAACATGGAGTATCAGTACACTGCGCGTGTTACCATTATGTAATTTATAGAATAGGGAAAGGGATGGTGGGGGTAATTGTAGTCGTGGTGGTGGGGTGAGTGGTTATCTATGTCAGGGGAGGGTGACGTCAGTGACGTGTGGCAGACTGTAAGGGGCGTGGCAGCCGTGGTGACGTGACAGGAACCTCCGTGTTGACACGTTGGCTGCCCTGCTCATAGTCTGCCATGAGACAGGTTCATTCAAGGGAGGGGAAGGGGGTGAGTGAAGGTGGCCTTCATGCTGGTCAAGGGCTCTCCATCCTAGGAATTAGAGCTGAGCTACTCTTTCTTGATTACCTGACATTTCCAAAGCGTTGCATGGTTTATCTTCCGTATCAGTATAATTATATACGAGACCACCTCTGCATACTCCTCTCTCAGAATATGGGCGAGAGTTTACAGATAAAATCCTAAAATAAAATTTATAGTTACTGAAAAACTGTGGTACAAACAAATGTTAAATTAAATGTTTTATATTTCATGGAAAAAAAATATAGGATTTTGAGTCGTCTTTTTCTAACAGGGGCTGGACAATGATGGACTTGTTGATTTAGAGGTTCTGTATGTTTTGTAGGATACTTCAGCGTGTCACCATGACTATGAAAGTTGTCGTAGTGCATGACAGGGATGATACTTGTTAGGAGTGATCCTCGTGTGTCCCTGCCTACGCCTGCATCATCTTATTGACTCGATCTTAATCTGTCATTGACACCTCATTTATAAATGACTGGTGCTGTGTACTAGTTGGAGCGATATGCAAATTTTTACCCACACCGATACTGATATCAAACTAATCGATATTCTGGCACACTCCTGCAGTGTTACTGCCAAGAGTTACTTGTACAAGGCAATATGTGGCTTTACTCCGACAATAATATTAACAATGAATGGAAATCAGTCTGATTATGTGCGCGCATTTGTTCAGTGTACAGCTGAGACGTGACCAAGCGCTGCTGCTGCTGCTGCTGCTGCTGCTGCTGCTGCTGCTGCTGCTGCTGCTGCTGCTGCTGCTGAGAATATCCACCTACACTTACTGTTCTTCATATTGTTTCGTTCAGTCGCATTCTGTGACCAAGCTAGTCGCATGGGGCTGGCGAGCCACAGCTTACCACATGTGATAGAATAAAGTAAAGGTTTGGAGGATGCAGCGCGCGCGCGCGCGCACACACACACACACACACACACACACACACACACACACACACACACACACACACACACACACACACACACACACACACACACACACACCCCACACACACCCCACACACACACACCACACACACACCACACACACCACCCACACACACACACACACACACACACACACACACACACACACACACACACACACACACACACACACACACACACACACACACACACACTCACACTCACACTCACTTCTCCCTGCAAATTTATGAAGTTAATATTTGTAGGTACCAGCAACACCTTTGTAGTACATGCTTGACTCCCTCTACAAGGATGTGATGCTGGTGAAGCGCTCTTAATCCAAGGGATTTGAGCTATATTCTTGCCTTTCTGAAGCTGAACCTGATTATTTCCACTCCTCCCATGACCCTCACGGGTTTAGCGATTTCCCACGAATATGCGTGTAAGAAAAATTTTCAAATATTGTAACTAAATCCACTAAACGTCTGTATGAAAGTAAAACGTTCAGTTTAACATTTGTTCGGCGAGTTTATGCGCAAAAAATGTCATGGTAAAGTGTAGCTTTATTTTTGAACTTTCATTTGTTTTGTGGGTGCGAGTTGACCCCCCCCCCCTTATTCTTAGTGAGAGCAGCTAGGTTGTCGTTATATTAATGACTAGAGAGATATGTATATACTCTTATGAACAGTTCAACATTTATTGAGAAAACGTGTCGCCCCAAAGTGGCTACTTCAGCCCTTGTCCTTGTGGAGATAAATTTCCTCAGTGAATATCATGACCTGTGCATACAAGTCTTTATCTACATTATATTAATGATATTCAACAGCAACATAGCTAAGGTGCCATTATATTAACCACATACAATAACAAAAGTGGCTAGGATGTTGGTCAGTCATTGGCATACAGTACAAGGCATTATGGAGTTAGTTTCCTCAACTTCCACATCTGCATTGCGGTTTTCCTCTGGGTACTAACAACCATTGTGTGTGTGTGTGTGTGTGTGTGTGTGTGTGTGTGTGTGTGTGTGTGTGTGTAATATATATGGTTTTACAGGCTGTTATTCTATACTTCTAAAACTGACCCAGAGGTATACAACAACTCATGATATAATGACTAACAATCAAATATCCAGTGAATTTTGAGAAGCAACAGGTAATAGGAGATTTGCCAATACGTAGTTTCGTGGGGGCGTGGACGGGGTTGTGTGGGTGTAAGGAAAACCCTGTCCTGACATTATGTATAACTAACGTTTGGTTTTCAACGTTTTAAGCTACGAGGTAGTTTTGTGGGTGGTTATCGATTCATCCGTCCATCCTGTCGACATTGTCTTCATTCACGTTTAATTAATTTTCTGGGCTTGTTAAATATAGTTAACTTTAGGTTAGCTAGCGTTAGTTAGGTATCGTAAGATTCTCTGCCTCGGCAACTTTGATTAACACTCATTATAACTTCATCTTTAAATTTATCAATATTTAATCTTGCTAATGACTACAAAATTTTCTGTCCCTTCTCAGAATTGCTCTATTTTATCCAAGTAATTGTTGTCTTCCTCCAGTTGTATAACAGATTTTTAGAGACGTTTCTCTCAAGTCGTGTAGAACAGACTGTAACAAGTCTGTTCTACAACGTGTCTGCGTTGTCGGGCGGCACGCCATTTACTGTAGATTCATTAGGCCGAAAGACTTTTTGGGATAATACAGCGCAGTATATCAATCGCAAATATACGGATCGAAACATGTTAGTGAACGACTATTATATGATGGTTTGGGTGTGGATGTTGATTTTTTGAGTGTGGAGTTGGGCGGGTGAATGTTGGCCAGGGGAAGGCCCACACTGGACATCTCTCTTGAATGCGACAGCATCTGCTGTCCGCCGGCACCCACGACCACAGGACATTATTGCGAGTGTTAATGATTGATGTTACACTGAGGCAGTGTTGCAACACACTTCAACCTCCAGTTCACCTGGGCATGAGGGAACCTACCATCACCATCCACTGAGCCACCACCACCTCACACACCTCCAGCCAATACTACTGCTTATTTGTCCTACCTCCCTTGTATTTTATCTTTAAATTGTTTTGTTTCTCGTGTGTTTATTATGCATCCTCCGGTCTCTCGGCTTTCTCTTCTCCCTCACGTCATTACTGCTCACTGTGGCAGCCTCCGTCTCTACGAGACCATTATCTCTCTTTACTGTTATGTTGCTGACAGTGACTTCCGTGCACACAGTCAGCAGTGATGAGACATAATTAGTTTGTGATTGCTGGGGGTGAATGTTCTGTACTTCCTGAACTTGTACACACGTACATGTACACCTGCACAGAATAAGACTTACTGTATGTAGATAATGCAAAATCCAATGTAAAATAAGTAGTAAAAATGGCTGAAAATTGCTAAATACTTCTATAGAATTAAGAAATAAAGCGAGAGAAAAACAATTACTGTAGATAAGTGCCAGGTAATGGAAATGGTAGTGAAGAATATATACATGGTAGCGAAGAATATATACATGGTAGCGAAGAATATATACATGGTAGCGAAGAATATATACATGGTAGCGAAGAATATATACATGGTAATGA
>NC_091337.1:7306620-7374120 GCF_038502225.1 Cherax quadricarinatus | reverse complement strand
ACATTGTGGATGTGTGTGAACATAGTGGCAGATATTGGTCAAGGTTAATGATGTGGTGGTAGATGTTGGTCAAGGTTAATGATGTGGTGGTAGATGTTGGTCAAGGTTAATGATGTGGTGGTAGATGATGGTCAAGGTTAATGATGTGGTGAAAGTAGTGGCAGATGTTCTGGGTATTCCCAGGGAAACTAGTAACTGCCAAGCTGAACACCACCACAAACACATGTCTGCTTAGAGGAATTATTATTATTTATTATTATTATTATTAAAGGAGGCGCTAACCTCTTTGGATTCATACAGCGCTTGAGGAAATGCCGTTAATCAGGTTTCATCCTAGGAAAGAAAGGTGGGATAGCTATGTTGACTCACGAGAAGTATATAACATGGGATTGATAAGTGATGACGCTTGGTAAATATACATGGTGGGAGTGATACCATGATGACGCATGGTAATATACATGGAGTGATCATGACGAATGGAAAATATATGCTTGGTGGGAATGATAACCATGGCGCATAGGAGTGGTAATGATACATGAGAAATATATAACATGGGAGTGATCATGACGCATGGGACACCATGTCTGATAACACTTTAGGGGCGGTAGCCATGACACGTGGGCCAGGTTTGTTTACATTGTTCACTTGAGAGGTAGTGGGTGGAGCCGCCAGCTGTGTATTGTAGACAGTGGTGACAGGAAGACCAGTGACGCAACACTGGTCTGGGAAGATAACTTTTCTTTTAGCACCATTGAATGCATCAACAGTGTGATACTTAGCTTTTGTTCTTGCTAATTAGCTGGTTTTCTGCCATATTTCGTCACTTAGGATGGATTTCAGTGATGAAATGTTAACCTGAGTTAAGAGACTTCGGTAGGGCTACGAGGATATAGTCAGGTATTCCATTAAGGGTTCATCAGCTGTGAGAACTTCAGTCGTTTCGTTCTAGCAGAACTTGAGTTACTGTTGCCTGGTAATTTCTATCTCAAGATGGCCTATACTATAAACTAGAGAAGAAAGTGGTAGGTGGAATGGGGGAAGGAATGCAGGGAGGAGACCAGTGATGAGGTGAGAGGTAGGTGGAAGGGAAAAAAGGAATGGAAGGGGACCAATGAAAAGGTGGAAGGAGGGAGAGGTGAGCTATGCGGGCGGTCGCTTGCCGCCCACCTTCAGTAGTGTGGTGGGCTCCACACCCGTCACAGTGTCTGGCCACTCGGGTGTGGTAGCTCCTGCTGCTGCGGCTCGATCAATACTCCATGCTCACTTGTCTGAAACCTGCTTCCATGGGTCCTCATCACCCCTTCCTTGGCTCCACATGGATCCTGAATCATACACTTTTCTGGATCCTCATCAACCCCCCTTGCAAGGCTATATCCTAATACTTGGAGAGGATTTCGGGGGGGGGGGTCAACTCTCCCGCGGCCCGGTCTGTAACCAGGCCTCGCAGTGGATCAGTGAGTGATCAGCCAGGCTGTTACTGCTGGTCGCACGCAAATCGACGTGCCAACCACAACCTGGCTGGTCAGCTATTAACTTTAGGTCCCTGTCCAGCGCCTTTTTGAAGACAGCCAGGGGTCTATTGGTAATCCCCGTTATGTATGCTAGGAGGCAGTTGAACAGTCTTGGGGCCCCCGACACTTATTGTTGTCTCTTAGCGTACTCGTGGCGCCCCAGCTTTTCACTGGGGAGGATGTTGCATCTCCTGCCGAGTCTTTTTGAGTAAACATGGATCCTTATCCCCAATCCTCTCCATCAACAGACATTGGGCTGTTAAGGACACTCAGCATTCCATACCATAAGATCACATATGCATACACTCGTAAATGCATTCTCACAAATTAAATCCCCATAAGTAGCCCCATGAAAATTTCATCATTGAAATAACATTAAAATTATTTTCCTAAAACTTCACAGAGGTACCAACAGACACCTCCATCAAAAAAAAAAATGAATCTTGCCTAACTAGAGCTCTAGGTACTCTTGTTTAAACAATTCGCCAGTCAGCATCCTAGTTGAGTGACTAGAGCATCAGCTAGTGGTACATGTGTGGTGCATATACTCAATCCTCAGCCTACAAAGCCTAATTTCATAGTGAAGATTCTTGTTGAAAGAGGAAGATCAAATATCCACATCCTGCCCTTCTCAGAACCTCCCTTTCCCTCTGGATTGCCCCTTTTTCTGCAAGTATTCTTACCCTGCTAGGATCCGATCCCCTTTCCCTGTAAGAGTCCTCACCTGTGAAGAAATGTCAGCCGCTGTCATATGGGAAGAGGTGGATGATGAGAGCTAAATACTACTACTGCCACTGTTCACCTAGCCATAAGAAGATTCCTGGGTGTTTAAGTGTTGTCATATCCTGCAGGCGTTTTGAAACGTTCTGATGTACTATAGGAGCTCTTAACTAATAAACATACTCCTTGAAATAAGAACATTGACAAAGATTTGCTAATTGCTTGTTTTGCTGATTCATTGTTCATGCAGTCTCCCACATGTCTTCTGTCCCCACACCATGTTACCTCTACGTCGACTCAGACAAGCTTTCCCTGGACCTCCAGTGTGAGAAACTGGGTTTGATCTTCAGGTTTGTGTGTTGTGACAGTTCAATTTACGTGATGGTCAGTACGTGAATGTTAGTGTGTAGGTATTCATATTCTCCAGGGTATCTAAGTCTTTTAATATTTTCTTGATTTATATTTAGCAGATGCTGGTTATTTTAATCTTTAACGAATGCCTTTGTTTTTCAGAATGTGTGTATAGTTGTTAATTGGGAGGTTCGTTTTAGCGTGTACGAGTGTGGGAGGGAAGGGGGGGGGGAGAAATATGCACAACTTGTAAACAGTTTTATTTGGTAGAGCGCTGCATGACTTGGTCGATGCATTTTATAAAAAAAAAAAATCCTGCTTACAGCTAGCTTTCTTGTTCTCTAGCTCTCGCTTTCTCTCTTCTCTCGCTTCGCCTTCTTCACATGTGTGTCTTGCCTGGCTCCCAGGCTGCTTGAGTTATTCACAGGAAATTGGGGTCGAGGTTTGAGCACATTAGCCTTAACGAGAGGTGAGTGAATGCTCCTCACGCCCCATTGATAGTCTGCCTAGACACAGCAGGTTAACCCCCTTCCCTTCAAGGTAGGTAGTCTGCCCACCCCCACCACCACTTCAGGGTAGGTAGTCTGGCTGGAAACACCACAGGCCGGTGTCTGGCTGGCAGGTTACCACCCCAGGCTTAGGTGGTAACCTTCCAGCCAGGGGTGGCAGTTTATCAACAGAACTTCACACTCGTATACACTGCTTTCTATTCCTTATTTGTTGGGTGAAGCCAAGAATCATGCAGATGTTGGTTTAGTTCACTATATATATATATATATATATATAAAATATATATATATATATATATATATATATATATATATATATATATATATATATATATATATATATATATATATATATATATATATATATATATATATATATATATATATAATATAAATAAATTGCCACTTTAGCGTATGCGTTTGATTGTTCGCTTTCTGAAGAATTTAAATTCAACAGAATGCCAGATCAACGAGTCTGGTGGGCCAGCGGGCTGAAAACAGCAACAGTCTGACTGATCAGGCAAGCACCAGCCAAGCCTGGGAGTGTGTTAGGGCTGCGTGTTCATATTCTCATATGGTGCCGTCCACAGGATGGATATAATCGTACAGTAAACTAGCAGATTTCCTAGCAAAAATATAAGTGTAATCAATATCATGATGTAATCAGGCAGTGAGAAATACTCTACAGATAGCAACACATCTTCTAACCTCTATGTACAACGTTATTTAATATGTAAACTCTGAACCCCAACCTTGCAAGGCTCTTGACCCGAAGAATTCACAAGTGTAGTTTGATATGAAATTGACTTCTTACTCAGGTCAGTGTTTAAAGTTCATTAACATAGAGGTTTGTCAACGTGAAGATGGTCTGCACTATATATATTCTGGATTTTCAGTTTTTTTTTTCACATTGTTTTAGAGGAGAATTAATGAGAATATTAGCTAAGGATTGCCACCTCTTTCCCCCAGGCGCTATATGACCCCTACAGGCTTAGCGGTTCATCAGTGCACACAAGATCTGGTGAATCTGCCTAGAGTTGATTTCGGGGGTCGCCTCCCCCCTGACCAGGCCTCTCGGCCGCCGACTTGAGAGTCGAGACTGAAGTTAGTTGTGAATCAAGAGTTCAGATACCTCTCTTCTTGCCTGCCTGCCTGCGTGGTGCTGTGGGTGGGGTGTAGGGGAGGTGGTGAGCCAAGCCGGTTGGTTGTCTGGCGCCGAAGGTGGGGAAGAGATGAGACCGGAGTTCTGCTGCTTGGCTCCTCTTTCCCCCCCGTTTCCTCGCCTCCCCCTCCATCTTAGAGTACCTGTACTGAGCATGACGTCTTGCTAGCCTCTCCTTGCTGTATGTTCTCGTGTACAGGTTAGCCATACATTTGCAAGAACATTGCTAGAGGATGTGCTCTTTCGTCTAAGATTCGACCCGGTCCTTCAGGCTGGAAGCCGCAATAGCTATCACTACGCAGTGGAGTAGTTAAACGAAGTATTATTGTTGGACCGAAATAAACATGTGTTGCATCTTGATACCTTGATCTGGAACTCATTCTATACTCCTGAAGTCTGACTGCGTTTTTTTCCCCCCGTTCTTCTTTGACTTACAACTCTACACTTGAATGAGATACTTGTCTTTATTGAGGAAACGTTTCGCCAGCTAGTGGATTCTTCGGTCCAGGCTGAGGGACTGATTAAGTCAAACTACTATTCATCTTCCACCATTTTTCTCTGCATTGGACTGAAGCCACTGGCTGGCGAAAAGTTTCCGCAATAGAGATTTCCAAATGATGCACAAGTATCTCATTCTTAAACTTGTCAATTTTTTTAAAACCATTTACCTCACAACTTGACACCTGCTAGTATACACATTCACACTCTCATTTTCCCGAAGATTAAACTTGAGTGTCATAACCTGCATGCTCATTTGCTGTCATATTTGTGGTAATCATAACGTATTCTTCAGGTGACGTGCACTGTTTTGCTCTAGATGGTGGACCAGTTCTCGGAGGGCGACTTGACTTTCCCCTCCCTCCCTCCCGACTTTTCCCTTCCTCCCAAGACTTTCCCAACGGTTTTATCCAGGTTTGGGTCATTACCCCGGTAGCTATTTGTGGTAGCGTGCTGCCATGCCTCGCATCACCCCCATCAGTGACCTTCAGCCCCTCCGTCATTACTCCTGCCACCTTCTTTCATCTTGCACTCGTGAACTGGCCTCCAGTTTATGCCTTTCCCAGCTCTATTCACGGCTTCCAGGTCACGAAGCTTCTCAGGTCTGCTCGTTCTCTGCTCATGGTTAAATATCTATGACCCCTTGAGTGCATGACTTTCCGGCCGTCCTGTCCTTCGTGGTCTTCCCCGGGTCGCCTTTTCGTGGCGGGGAGTGGGTAGGGATAATCCATGGAAAGTTCTTGGTTAACTGTTGTCTTCCAGCCAGTCCATGAAGGAAGCTGAGTCACCTTCACATGGTGTGTGGGATCCACAGAGTGCTCGACTCTTCCACCGTGCGCAATCAACGAGGAACCCACCAATTTAAATTACGGAAATTATTTTCGACATACTATATCGATTTCAGCATGTTCGATCTTCCTCCTTCATGCACGGACTTTGTTGATTCAAGGTGTCGACTCTTCCGATCAAACCTGCTTTAGTTTCCATTTCCCTACGAGTTAAGCGCTTCCATCTTGGTGTTGAGGTGTGCGTGAACTATATAAGATTTGATTGTATCATACATACTCTTGATGGCATGTGTACTTCACTACCCTTCAGTTGGTCCCAAGGGAACAGCAAAATCCAACATTATCGAGGTAAAAAGCTGAGAACCACAAGGCACGTTCCTGGCACCTTTACTGTTTATTATCCTCCTAGCAGATCTAAATAAAAAATACTCGTCACAGCTTCGTATCATCATTTGATGACATTAAAATAAGCATGAAAGTCACCTCGGTAGAAGACGCTGAAACAGTGCAGGATGTAGCAGTTTTCCAGTGGGAAGTGGAGTACAACATGACGTTCATTTGGTGCTAAGATCTAGCTGCTTAGGTATGGAAAGAACGAACTCAAAAGGGACACTATATACAAAACCCAAAGAGGATCAAATAGAAAGAAAGGAACACGTGAAAGACATGGAAGTATGTCAAAGAACACTGTAAGGCAAATGTCGCCCCATCCAGAAAGGTGACGGGGTGGATAATGAGAACTTTCAAAACAATGGCAATAGTGCCAAGGGAAAGACTATTCAAATCGCGGGTGTTCTCTCATTTAGAATACGTATTGGTTAGTGTTGACGGCCCCTTTCAGGGCAGAGATGTCATAACTGCGATAGAAATATCACTTACTGCCCGCGTAGTCAGTAAAGTATGTAAATTACCAGAAACGCCTCAAAATTCTAAATATGTACTCTCTGAGAGAGAGAGAGAGAGAGAGACAGAGACATATGTATGTGGAAAGTATTCGAGGGCTTAGTCCCAAATTTGCACATTTCCATAACATACTAAAGTGAGAGATACGAGGTGAAGTGCAAAATAAACCCAGTGAAAAGCGGGGGGAACCGTGGGCACCATGAGAGAACATTTTATTAATGTCCGTGGTCCCCGACTATTCAGCATCTTACCAGAGGATATCAGAAACTGCTGGGACAAGTGTAGAAATCTTGGAGAGGAAACTGGATAAGTATCTTCACCAGGTTCCAGATCCGGCCGGGTTCCGGGAATAAGAAAGCTCTTGAAATTCACCAAAGAGTTACAAAGCTTGTCTCTTTGGGTCATTCCTCTTTAGTATCAATATACCTGAAAATCTCGTATATTGTGAACATATTTCCCCTAGGCCTACCCTCCAGTAACGTGAGATTTATCTGCTTTGACTTTACCTCCCAGTAGTGTCCTGAGGATGGTGTGAGGCTCTTGAGAGAATTAGGGCTTTCCTTTGCACCAAACCAGATTGCCTACCATTCCCCAGCTCTATATGATACCCACGAGTTTATCGCTTCTCCAAAGTTGCTGGATTGTCTTCACCACACACACACACACACACACACACACACACACACACACACACACACACACACACACACACACACACACACACACACACACACACACACACACACACACACACACACATATATATATATATATATTGTGTGTAGCAATAAGTAGGTACCAGAGTATGGTACAGTTTCTCACAACTGACACTGATGAAGGGAGGATAGCTAAAACCCCAGTTGTGGTCTAAAAAAAATAAAAAAAAAAGTATTCTTAATGCCGACCAACGATGCTGGCATCTCTCAAGTATTGAACAAGCACCGGAAAACAATCATATAATGGCAACCGAGTGCGGGAGACTGGAAGGTCTTGAACCGCGGAACGCACAATGTGTTTGCCAAGTTCGTTGCCCTGGACACCAGTATAGCCAAGAAACCAGCCAAAGATAACTCTTTATTCCTACTGAAGATGCAGCACAGCCAGTTGTCGTCTGCAACACACGAGACGAACACAGTAGCAGTGTGTATGACAATAGCTAGGTAAATGTGAAAATATCAGCCGAGTGTCAGTCAACCCTGGATCACATGATCAAGAAAAACGGATCGCATCCGTCATCGGTGTTGGAGCCATAGGTGTACACATCTCCAACATCAGTGTAAGACTGGAAATGATTAGCGAAATAAAAGAAATGAATGAATAAAAAGATGAGATCGGTCAAGGAAGACTGTGAACAGGGGCGATTGAAACTCAGCTTTACTGGCGTCTATAAAAATTCGTAGGATCACGAAAGTTTTGTGAATAAACAGAAGTCTATTCAACCGCACAACGAGTGAATGTCTGACAGAGTAGACAAGCTTTCGTCTGGGGATGAGCGAAAGCCTCCCAGATAATCAGTCCCTGACGATGAATCATACCTAACCCAGAAAGAGAAGCTGCGGAATTACAGAAATAAACCATATATCCATGGTCTAATTTAGAAGAGACTAAGACCTGGTTTTCTGTCCTATTATCGTTTTTTTCACATACGTGAAGTACCAGAAAACTTATTTTCAGAGGGATTTTTTATAAGCTGCTGCAAACTGTTCCAGACCAAGCAGGTTGAGATGAATACGTACATTGAACTGTGTTGCTGTCACCAACATCTGAGCGGGCCTCGTGGAAAAGGATCGCGGGAACTTTCCCCAGGTAGACACTAAGTAGATTGTGTACATCAGAAATAGGATGGCTCCCACGTCTTTGTGAGCAGCTTGTTACTAATAAGACGCTCAACAACTTTTGTTGCAAATGGGGATTGAATATTAGCTCTGATATTCCATCGGCTGTGTAATCACTGAGCAAGTCATTTGATCAAGACCTGCGGCAAGAGTTTTTTTCTCCTTACAAAACTCAACCCCTGTTCGATGTTAGTCAATATTCCTTCAGTTTCTCATGTACTCTGGTATCCACTGGAACTCTAGCCCTATCAGTCAGCTTTATCAGTCACACCTTTGTCAGTCAGCCCTGTTTTTACATTGTCTCGTGCATGTCTGCGCACCTGTTCATATCTGCGTGTGGGAGGGCGCGCGTGTGCTGGCGTGCGAATGAGTGCAGACCACGTATATAGAAGAGCAACGATCGCCGCTGGAAGCGTTTCCATGGTAACAGTGTTGTCTGGTCGGCCTGGTGTTCCCTTCTCCCTCTCCCAGCCCCCCCCCGGGCCAGTGTATTCCCCCCCCCCCCTCACACCTCTAATACCAAGGGCACTAAAGCTTCATCGTTGTCTGCTGCACATTGTTATATTGACATGGGGTTTAAGCATACATGTTATTCTTCCGCCTTACTGTGAACCAGTTACTTGCGGTGTTTTCTATATATGCTGTTAGACACGGAAACACGATGGGAACCGAGCCCGTGAATCCAGACTTGGTAAAAACTTGACCTTGGGCGGGCTTGTTCAAGGTGAATCATCTATAAAGATAGAGCTTTACTGTGTGTGTGTGTGTGTGTGTGTGTGTGTGTGTGTGTGTGTGTGTGTGTGTGTACTCGCCTAAATGTGGTTGCAGGGGTCGATACTCAGCTCCAGGCCCCGCCTCTTCACTGAACGCTACTAGGATGTGTGTATGTGTCAGTTACCATTTTGTCCTAGGCACATGTCGATTAGACACTAGGCCTGTTGCATATGCGTCTCTCCTCTCTCTCTCTCCTCTCTCTCTCTCTCTCTCTCTCTCTCTCTCTCTCTCTCTCTCTCTCTCTCTCTCTCTCTCTCTCTCTCTCTCTCTCTCTCTCTCTCTCTCTCTCTCTCTCTCTCTCTCTCTCTCTCTTTCTCACATAGTAAATGGCATGGCAGCTTTCCAGTGTGGTGAGTCATGGCGGCGCGTGACTCAGGGAAATGTCTGGCTGACTGTGACCTCTACTTTCACCTACCAACCAATTCTTGCACCACCGCCACTGATAATCGTGAATATCTGAAAGTTTCCAAGTTGCATTCAACTACTTCCTCTGCTTATTTGTGGGTAAATAAACTTTATTGGTATATGTAACTTAAAATAAAGACAGTAAGGTTTCTAAATTTACAGGAAGCCTCAAGAAACTGACGTTTGGAACCTCTTGAGAAAGTTAACCTAGTACAGTAAAGGAATCCGTTGATTCCCCTCCCCCCTCTCCCGTACAACCTATTCGTTTGACTTTTCAATTTTCTTAGGAAGTCCCTTGCGTCAAGTTTCTTGTGATTCAATAAATACTATTTTATTTATGTTAGATAATGTGGCTGAACCTAATCTGTAAACATTAAAATCCTGAAGGGTATGATTGGTGGTGCAAGAATGTTTTGCCACGCGGGGTGAACCCTCTCAACCCGAGTGTTAAAACACTCGGGATATCAACAACCTACTATCACATACACTAAATTTGTCTTGAGTGACCTTTGGCTCTGAAGGTTACCGCCTGTTTTTAAGAAGCTTTCAAATAGCCATTGAATAAAAGAACGTCATCTCGAGTTGCAGACTAGTGGAGCAACCTGCCAAGCGAGTCATTCAAGTTTGAGTAGCGATGTTCCTCCATTCTTATGTTCATATAAGAATGGGGGAACACTGCAGTGGGTCTACTGGCTCGGTGGCAGATAGTCACAGGTAAATAGTCACAACAAATTTGATAAATTTAAGCTAGGATAGGTAACATTAGGTTAGGTTTGCAGACACTGTCCGACTACAGTTTAAGCAATCTTGTGACTTTCGTAGCTTTTTCACCTGTGACTAAATTACCCGGATTCACTGGCCAGTGCTAGGGAGGTCCTTAGTTGTAAGCTTCACTGACCATACTTGGCACATTGTTCCACTCACCTGAAACACACTTCAAAACTAGTACTTTTCTATATCCTTTCTAAATCTGAATTTATAGTTTCAATCCATTAAGTTCGTTAGTGGTTAATATTCATAGCACCTGTTCATATAAACTTTCTTCAAGCCTGTCTTCCACTTGTGTATTCCAGTCATAAGAACATAAGAACATAAGAACGAAGGAACACTGCAGAAGGCCTACTGGCCCATGCGAGGCAGGTCCAAGTCCCTACCGGCTTAAGCCAATGCACCCAACCTAGTCAGGTCAGGTCACACTGACTTAAGGGAGGAACACGGCAACCGACCTGTTAGCACAAGCTATCAGGTCTAACTCACACCCACCCACATCTACTCATGTATTTATCCAACCTATTTTTAAAGCTACACAACGTTCTGGCCTCTATAACGGTACTTGGGAGTTTGTTCCACTCATCCACAACTCTATTACCAAACCAGTACTTTCCTATATCCCTCCTGAATCTGAATTTTTCCAACTTAAAACCATTGCTGCGAGTCCTGTCTAGGCTAGATATTTTCAGCACACTATTTACATCCCCTTTATTTATTCCTGTCTTCCACTTATAAACCTCAATCATATCCCCCCTAATTCTACGTCTTTCTAGAGAGTGCAGTTTCAGGGCCCTTAGTCTATCCTCATAGGGAAGGTTTCTGATACATGGGATCATCTTTGTCATCCTCCTTTGTACATTTTCCAGAGAATTTATATCCATTCTGTAATACGGTGACCAAAACTGTGCAGCATAATCTAAATGAGGCCTAACCAAGGATGTATAGAGTTGAAGAACAACCTGAGGACTCCTATTATTTATGCTTCTTGATATGAAGCCAAGGATTCTATTAGCTTTATTGCGAACACTTATGCACTGTTGTCTTGGTTTCAGATTACTGCTAACCAGAACTCCTAAATCTTTTTCGCAATCCGTAATATTAAGATCTACATTATTTAGTTTATATGTGGCATGGTTATTGTCCTGTCCAACATTTAGAACTTTGCATTTGTCTATATTAAACTGCATCTGCCACTTCTCCGACCACTGCATCAGTCTATTCAAATCTTCCTGGAGTGCTCGAATGTCCTCGTCAGAATGAATTCGACGGCCTATTTTGGTGTCATCGGCAAACTTGCCGATGTCGCTCTTTATGCCCTCATCTATGTCGTTTATGTAGATTGTGAACAGCAGGGGGCCCAACACTGACCCCTGTGGAACACCGCTCGTGACGCTTCCCCACTCTGATTTCTCCCCATTTATGCAAACTCTCTGCTGCGTTTGCTTCTTGAGAACTCAAAGGGTCAATGATACTGACCTGTTAAACGGTACTAGTAACTGGTCCCCACCTGGAGTTCTCCATTTGTGGGGAAAATCTGGCTGCGAAAGTAGAATAGTGCGTCTTGTTTTATCAGACGGAGGTACAATTCCTTGCGTTGAATGACCCACATGAGTTTAGCGCTTTACCATTATATTGTGTAATTTTTTTTTTTTTTTTTGGGGGGGGGGGTGCATAAATGTCAGCTACATCTGGATCCATTAGAGATTTGTTCTTCTAATATTGTGTGCCACCAGTTTTGGGTATTTTGTGTGGAACCCCGCTGAAAGCTACACTCGAACAGTCTGGAACGCTATATTGTCCCCTCTGCTAGAAACTAATGCTAGATCAACTAGGTTATAATGGCCGTGTAGGTCTGCAGGGAGCTGGTGGCAACAGCCTGGGTGACTAATCTAGCTTTAAACCGTTCAAGGGCTAATTATAATAACTATATATATATATATATATATATATATATATATATATATATATATATAACTAGGGATCCCAGGGCAGCTAGTTTTCTGTTCCAGCGGCTCAGTGCGGCTGTTCAAAGGGGTAATGCCTGCTGCATTTTGGGCACACGCCCCAGCTCTGAGAGCTGGATGAGATTTTCGCCTTATAATCGGTGATACACACGTAACAACATGTACCGTATATGCCACCTTTATATTAACAATGTATCTCTTAAATCTTCTCCCCTCCAAGGAAGGTTCCTTGATGTTGGTGAGGGGCTCTTGATTTAGGGAATTGGATCTGTGCTCCAGTTCCCCGAATTAAGCCTGAATGCCTTCCACATCCCCCCCAGGCGCTGTATAATCCTCCGGGTTTAGCGCTTCCCCCTTTATTATAATCCGTTTAATAATCTTAAATCTTCTGTGCCATATTATGTAATAAAATATTCATATATCTTTATTATATATATATATATATATATATATATATATATATATATATATATATATATATATATATATATATATATATATATATATATATATATATATATATATATATATATATATAGGTAGTAGGTTGGTAGACAGCAACCACCCAGGGAGGTACTACCGTCCTGCCAAGTGAGTGTAAAACGAAGCCTGTGATTGTTTTACATGATGGTAGGATTGCTGATGTCTTTTGTCTGTCTCATAAATATGCAAGATTACAGGCATGTCTTGCTACTTCTACTTACACTTAGGTCACACTACACATACATGTACACATTTATTTATACACACTCATCTGAGTTTTCTTTGATTTTATCTTAATAGTTCTTGGTCTTATTAATTTTCCTTTTATATCCATGGGGAAGTGGAATAAGAATCTTTCCTCCGTAAGCCATGCGTGTTGTAAAAGTCAACTAAAATGCCGGGAACAATGGGCTAGTAACCCCTTTTCCTGTAAAGATTACTAAAAAGAATAAGAAGAAGAAAATTGTCAAAGTGGGAAGTCTGAATGTGCGTGGATGTTGTGCAGATGATAAGAAAGAGATGATTGTGGATGTTATGAATGAGAAGAAGCTGGATGTCCTGGCTTTAAGTGAAACAAAGCTGAAGGGGGTGGGAGAGTTTCAGTGGAGAGGAATAAATGGGATTAGGTCAGGGGTTTCAAATAGTTAGAGCTAAAGAAGGAGTAGCAATAATGTTGAAGGATAAGCTATGGCAGGAAAAGAGGGACTATAAATGTATTAATTCAAGGATTATGTGGAGTAAAATAAAGATTGGATGTGAAAAGTGGGTTATAATAAGCGTGTATGCACCTGGAGAAGAGAGAAGTGTAGAGGAGAGAGAGAGATTTTGGGAAATGTTGAGTGAATGCGTGGGGAGTTTTGAATCAAGTGTGAGAGTAATGGTGGTTGGGGATTTTAATGCTAAAGTGGGTAAAAATGTTATGGAGGGAGTAGTAGGTAAATTTGGGGTGCCAGGGGTAAATGTAAATGGGGAGCCTTTAATTGAGCTATGTGTAGAAAGAAATTTGGTAATAAGTAATACATATTTTATGAAAAAGAGGATAAATAAATATACAAGGTATGATGTAGCACGTAATGAAAGTAGTTTATTAGATTATGTATTGGTGGATAAAAGGTTGATGGGTAGGCTCCAGGATGTACATGTTTATAGAGGGGCAACTGATATATCGGATCATTATTTAGTTGTAGCTACAGTTAGAGTAAGAGGTAGATGGGAAAAGAGGAAGGTGGCAACAACAAGTAAGAGGGAAGTGAAAGTGTATAAACTAAGGGAGGAGGAAGTTCGGGTGAGATATAAGCGACTATTGGCAGAAAGGTGGGCTAGTGCAAAGATGAGTAGTGGGGGGGTTGAAGAGGGTTGGAATAGTTTTAAAAATGCAGTATTAGAATGTGGGGCAGAAGTTTGTGGTTATAGGAGGGTGGGGGCAGGAGGAAAGAGGAGTGATTGGTGGAATGATGAAGTAAAGGGTGTGATAAAAGAGAAAAAGGTAGCTTATGAGAGGTTTTTACAAAGCAGAAGTGTTATAAGAAGAGCAGAGTATATGGAGAGTAAAAGAAAGGTAAAGAGAGTGGTGAGAGAGTGCAAAAGGAGAGCAGATGATAGAGTGGGAGAGGCACTGTCAAGAAATTTTAATGAAAATAAGAAAAAATTTTGGAGTGAGTTAAACAAGTTAAGAAAGCCTAGGGAAAATATGGATTTGTCAGTTAAAAACAGAGTAGGGGAGTTAGTAGATGGGGAGATGGAGGTATTGGGTAGATGGCGAGAATATTTTGAGGAACTTTTAAATGTTAAGGAAGAAACAGAGGCAGTAATTTCATGCACTGGTCAGGGAGGTATACCATCTTTTAGGAGTGAAGAAGAGCAGAATGTAAGTGTGGGGGAGGTACGTGAGGCATTACGTAAAATGAAAGGGGGTAAAGCAGCTGGAACTGATGGGATCATGACAGAAATGTTAAAAGCAGGGGGGGATATAGTGTTGGAGTGGTTGGTACTTTTGTTTAATAAATGTATGAAAGAGGGGAAGGTACCTAGGGATTGGCAGAGAGCATGTATAGTCCCTTTATATAAAGGGAAAGGGGACAAAAGAGACTGTAAAAATTATAGAGGAATAAGCTTACTGAGTATACCAGGAAAAGTGTACGGTAGGGTTATAATTGAAAGAATTAGAGGTAAGACAGAATGTAGGATTGCGGATGAGCAAGGAGGTTTTAGAGTGGGTAGGGGATGTGTAGATCAGGTGTTTACATTGAAGCATATATGTGAACAGTATTTAGATAAAGATAGGGAAGTTTTTATTGCATTTATGGATTTAGAAAAGGCATATGATAGAGTGGATAGAGGAGCAATGTGGCAGATGTTGCAAGTATATGGAATAGGTGGTAAGTTATTAAATGCTGTAAAGAGTTTTTATGAGGATAGTGAGGCTCAGGTTAGGGTGTGTAGAAGAGAGGGAGACTACTTCCCGGTAAAAGTAGGTCTTAGACAGGGATGTGTAATGTCACCATGGTTGTTTAATATATTTATAGATGGGGTTGTAAAGGAAGTAAATGCTAGGGTGTTTGGGAGAGGGGTGGGATTAAATTATGGGGAATCAAATTCAAAATGGGAATTGACACAGTTACTTTTTGCTGATGATACTGTGCTTATGGGAGATTCTAAAGAAAAATTGCAAAGGTTAGTGGATGAGTTTGGGAATGTGTGTAAAGGTAGAAAGTTGAAAGTGAACATAGAAAAGAGTAAGGTGATGAGGGTGTCAAATGATTTAGATAAAGAAAAATTGGATATCAAATTGGGGAGGAGGAGTATGGAAGAAGTGAATGTTTTCAGATACTTGGGAGTTGACGTGTCGGCGGATGGATTTATGAAGGATGAGGTTAATCATAGAATTGATGAGGGAAAAAAGGTGAGTGGTGCGTTGAGGTATATGTGGAGTCAAAAAACGTTATCTATGGAGGCAAAGAAGGGAATGTATGAAAGTATAGTAGTACCAACACTCTTATATGGGTGTGAAGCTTGGGTGGTAAATGCAGCAGCGAGGAGACGGTTGGAGGCAGCGGAGATGTCCTGTTTAAGGGCAATGTGTGGTGTAAATATTATGCAGAAAATTCGGAGTGTGGAAATTAGGAGAAGGTGTGGAGTTAATAAAAGTATTAGTCAGAGGGCAGAAGAGGGGTTGTTGAGGTGGTTTGGTCATTTAGAGAGAATGGATCACAGTAGAATGACATGGAAAGCATATAAATCTATAGGGGAAGGAAGGCGGGGTAGGGGTCGTCCTCGAAAGGGTTGGAGAGAGGGGGTAAAGGAGGTTTTGTGGGTAAGGGGCTTGGACTTCCAGCAAGCGTGCGTGAGCGTGTTAGATAGGAGTGAATGGAGACGAATGGTACTTGGGACCTGACGATCTGTTGGAGTGTGAGCAGGGTAATATTTAGTGAAGGGATTCAGGGAAACCGGTTATTTTCATATAGTCGGACTTGAGTCCTGGAAATGGGAAGTACAATGCCTGCACTTTAAAGGAGGGGTTTGGGATATTGGCAGTTTGGAGGGATATGTTGTGTATCTTTATATGTTTATGCTTCTAGACTGTTGTATTCTGAGCACCTCTGCAAAAACAGTGATAATGTGCGAGTGTGGTGAAAGTGTTGAATGATGATGAAAGTATTTTCTTTTTGGGGATTTTCTTTCTTTTTTGGGTCACCCTGCCTCGGTGGGAGACGGCCGACTTGTTGGAAAAAAAAAAAAAAAAAAAATATATATATATATATATATATATATATATATATATATATATATATATATATATATATAAGAACGCTGTTTTGTGAAGCCGTCTTAACTAGTTGATCAAATTATCTTCAAGGTTCAGGCGCTATTATTGATTCTAGTAATTTACTGCTGCAGTAATCGCTGATGGGCGGCGCTAATTGATAGTATCAGCTTGTTGGACCATCTAACACTTCTCTGGCGCGATATTAATGTCTGCAGTGTTTTAGTAAGGCAATAGTTACTTAAAGTTCTTCTTGATGTTCTGAAACCCGTGTGAAGGATTCTGGTGACTAATTTGCTTGTAATGTGCTTAAATTTGAAAACTAAGTTACTAGTACTGTCATCCTCAAAAAAAAAAAAATCGGATTTGTTTAATAAGCTTCTAAAATAAGTAAAACAAAAGTGAAACTCCAGTGTGGAAATAAATATTTGTGGAACATTTCTTGTCATCAGTAAGTCGTCTTAGACATAAATTCAAATGAACCTGTACATTTTACCCAGTCTTAATCATATATCACAACCTGTTAAAAATCTTGTGGGTCGATCTTAGGTTCCTACACAACTCTTTAATACCACTTAAACGTTTAAGTTTTTTTTTTTTTTTACAATAGTTCATAAGGCAACTCTGAAATTTTTGAACCTTTAAATAACTCTTCCTTAAAGGCCATATATGGTCGAATTCCTCGTTGATCCAAGGAATTGGACCTTTCCTCTTCTTTCTTGGCTCGAACCTGATCTCGTTACCGAGTTGTCGGATCCATGTGGTTTAGCGCTCCCTCGTGAATATTAAAATAATTTAAATCTCTCTCGGTCTGAGTGTTTTAATGTTTAGTTTATCAAATTATCGTCATATATGCTTGCCCGACATGTATATTGCTGTCAGCGATGCTTTCATCATGCTGTCAGGATCTTACTCCAAGGAACTGGAGCTGTCTGCTTCCCTGCTCGAACTTGATTACCTTTAATTTGCCAGGTGTTGTATAAATCCTACGGATTTAGCGCTTCCCCGTGAACATAATTAGGAGGCTTCTACAGGATCATGGTAATTGTATTTTTAAGGAGATATTAAAACTAGTTTGAGATCGCTTTTTGTCTTGCTGTTCGTACCTCTGTATTAATTTTCTAGTTTCGGAACTATTTCGAGCGGTTTTTACTTTCTGCAAGTTTGTCATAAACTGTTTAAGAAAGTTGTCCTAGACAGACTGGTAACTGTGTTTTGGAACACACTTGTAGCTTTGTTAAAGAGCAACAAGTGTGTTTAGGAAAAAACGTAAATAACTATGGTTTGGAACAGATGAACGAAAGAACTATCTAGTGGACAAACTGTGCCAATGACGGTAGTATAGGTACCTCAGTTTTTATGTAGTCAACTTACTCCAGAGTGACATACCTCAAGTTTACTTTTTTTTTTTTTTGTATCATTTTATGGAGTCGTCCAGAAAATGCCACATGCTCATATATTTAAGAAAATACTGAAGGCGTTAGTTAATAGCGGATGCAGGTGTTGGTGCCTCCATAGTAGCTGTGTAGAGATGTTATGTTCTCGGGAGTGGGAGCGGAAGATATAATTTGTTTCCGGTGTGTAGCAGCAGCTGAAGGAAGGTAGCGGTGGATCAGTTTCTGTACACTCAGCTGTGATCTGTTGTAGTCAGCCTAGCCACGCCAACACACTGCTTCATAGGGTGGAAAGACGGAAAACGGATGCACGCGGGGGCACAGGTAGAAGTTGCACAGATGCGCCACAAAAATATCAGGAAATAATCTCTGCAGCCTCAGGACGGTCAAAGGGTAATGACCTGGATAAGGAGGTGGGAAAAGCAGACTCCGTAATTTATAATCGCGGACAAGCGATAAAAGATGCAAACGAACCCCACGGGGGAGTTGAATGATAGCTCTAGGCCTTTCGTGTTGCAACACGAAAAAACCTAGAGCTATCATTGAACTCTCCCCCTGTGTGTGTGTTTATGTAAATTATGTATGTGTATATTATATATGTATATTATATATATAACGTGTGTGTGTATGTTCGGAACAGGATTTGAACCTACGCCCTCTGCATCATAACACAATCCTTTCACCACTTGGCCAGATCCCAGATAAATATGGTCGCCTAGCTGAAGGAAAGTGTTCAGTAAGGATCCTTTAGCGGTTCGGTTAAGGAAATCATTGTCAGTGACAGGTGAACAAAACATTTGGTTCCAGGTTGATGGCGTACTGGCAGACACAAAGGAGTTACTTCTAGTAGCTCTTGCTCAGATGATGACATGGGAACAGGCCACAGGACTCGTGCTTAATCCATCAAAATGCGATATCCCAGCCAACCAAGTGATCGACGCAGTGAGACCTATACTACTAGGTGCGTCAACCATTGCTCCCATTAATAGCTTCCTGCTTGGAGCACCTCTTGGAACGGATGCCATTGACACAATTCTTGAAAACAAACTTGAAGATATGAGGGGAATGGAACAACAAATAGGTTGTCTTAGTCGCCCACGATGCCTTGCACCTTACCAAGTGTTTAATTCCTAGGATGTGCACCTTCGTATGACAACCCTAAACTGTGATTACGACAATCTCCTGGGGTTGATATTCACAAAAGTATGCAACCCCACTCTGAAGATGGGCAGTGGGACCAACCTACACTTCCCGTCAGACTAAGAGGCATTGGTGTATTCCTGTGTATCCCTGTCTTTGTGTGTAGCATCCAGTGAACTTGTAGCAGTGATTCTTCCTGAAGTCCTTAGGCACGGTGACGGGTTTCGTGACCAAAAGTTCATTGATGGAGCCAGGCTCCGAGATAATCTAACAGGCTCTGCAACCAGACCTTGTACCCCCAACAACTACAATCTCACTGGGAAGGCCCATTGGTGGAGAATCTAGCCCGAACAATGCTTGAGTGTGTCGGGGAAGGACAAAGTTCGCCTCCTGGGAGAGCTGCTTATACGGATGATTTTCTGTTAGTTATTCCCAGATCTTTCCTTAGCCTTCACCCACAGACCATTTGCATTGATGTTACTCTTTGCCTTGCAGCCCCATATCCTCGCCGAACACAGGTGTACCTGCGGCAGTGCCTCACCAGACTTATTCCGGTATCATGGATTTCTTTGCGGTAGATCTGAGGGGAAGATTGCAAGGCATGAAAGGGGTAACATCAAGAGGAGCCTTGCAACTTCTGGGTGCCCAACGATAATGGAGCCACCCTAGCTATGCAGATCTGATGACAACCAAAAGCATCCAAATGGAATTACCTTGCAAGCCTGGACAGACAAGCAGGTAGTGTGGAGCTACACATGTGCATCCACATTGGCTGATACACAACTACAATACACCAGGAAAGGAGGAGGGGCAGCTGCCAGCTTCAGGAAGTCGCAAAAGTCTAGAAAATATGGTGAACTTGCCCATCATTGTTTGTTCCCACAGGTTCAGAGACCCTCAGCCCATGTGGGAAACAAGTGCATCCTAGTTACTTAAGGAGCTAGGTACAAGAATAATCGGAGCTACTAAGGATCCCAGGGCAGCTAGTTTGCTGTTCCAGCGGCTCAGTGCTGCAGTTCGAGAGGGTACGCACCCCAGGTCTGAGAAGCTGGATGAAATATTTGATGTAATTTTTAACATACACATGTGTACTTGTAATGTATCCCCTCATACCTCATATTTTGTATATTACATCTTTGTACCATCGATGTATCCTTTAAACTCTATGTACCATATTATAAAATAAATGTTTGTGAAAAAAAAATGGGGGTGGTAGAAGTGGAATTAAAACGGCATCAGGGAGACAGCCAAATATTTTTTCTTGAAATTTTTTTTTTCTGCTCAGAGACCATGGTTCCCATCAAGTTGCAATAGTGGTATATATATATTATAAAAAATTATTCGCCCCATTGTGACTGTTAATCGTATTTTTGCAGTAGCACTCGCAGGATGAGCTGTGGCTGCACAATACACTAGCCGCCCAGGCAACACTAATTAATTAATGACCAGCAGCAGCCGTCGCCGTTTAAAGTTCGTAATTTTCTTTCACAGTATAACGTCAGTTCTTCAGTGTTGTCCTTTATATTTGATTTTCAGTAAAATATCTGTTCATATTTGGTGGTATTGACGATTACATCATAAGCAGAAGCCTTATTATCAGTGATAGCCTATTTCATTAACGGTAGCTGTAAACCCGTTGGGCCATACAGCTCCTGGGGATTAGGATGCACACGGGTTTGATCCTTAGAAGGGAAGGGCAACTCCAATTCCTCGGATCAATAGCTCTTCACCGGCATGAAGTCGCCCCCCAGGAAGGACTTGTCTAGAGTGGCAGTGTGAGATAGTGCGAGCTATGTTGTCTACCATTGTGGTAGACAACATAACTTACTCGTAAGTCTCAACATACTCAGGCTCTTTTTCTCTTCATTTACTCCCGCTTCTCTTCCCTCTCTTCTCGGGACACTTCTGTACTCTTCAGTTTTTCCTGGGTGAGTCATTGTCCATTCCTTCGTCTAACAAGTTTTCCACTCGTCAAGACAACATTGGGGAATCCGCCTGGCTTGCTACCACCACATTCCTCACCATCGACTGAGTCACAAGTGGAAGTAAAAATTGGTATACATGTGTAGGAACACGTGTGGTAAGCAGGTGTTAGCAGCAATAATTCACAGAGCTTCAGAGTGAACCAGGCTTGTCAGTATACTGGTATCTGCAACACCTTCACAGAGCTATATTGTATTTCAGGCTTATCAGTACACTAGTCCCTGCAACACTGTATCCTCCTTCGCATCACAAAATTCTGAATCATCAGGATATGCTCTTATTAAAACCTCTAGGAAGAAATTTTCTTTACTTCCTCCTCCAGTCTTATCACTTGCCTTCACCTGCTTTTCGGCGTTTCTCCGCCATCTTCTCTTCCCCTCTTTCCTCCTGACATTTGAAGAGTGCACGGGGCGTAAAGAGGCACGCTACCTGTGTGTGTTTACCTAGTTGTGTTTGCAGAGGGGTTGAGAAGTTGTTTCTTTGTGTTTGTGTACGTGTGTCTGTCTCTGAGAGTCACTGCGAGTGATAAATGTGTAAGAGTAATCAATCTTATTCAGGGCATCTAGTTTATATACACTTTTTTTTGTAATTTCGACTGGATTGCATCATTTGCAAACACACATTATTCATTCAGGATGACAATTTAATTCCTTAGAAGTGTTAGCCTGCGTTTTTTTAAGAGGAAGGGATGATCTCTGTAGCCAGATGAGAGATCATCCCTCCTCTCATGCCCTTATCTTAAACCTGAACAACTGCAGGTTGCCCTGATACTGGTGGAAGATTCTGGATCCATTCTAAAGGTGCTATATGGTCCCTACGGGATTAGATATCCTGGATCTTGACCTGAAATAAAATTTGTTTTTGTACTGTATTGTATTTTTCTCGTTCAGTGTTTTTTTTAAGTGTTTCTGGTATTTTGCATGTACTAAGATGGTCTATTAATCCTGAAAAATATTTGCATGCAAACAGTGAAAATTAGTATTTAGCAGTTTGCATTTCTTCTGAATCGACTACTGTCATCGCCCTTATTTGTTCTTGATCTTTCATTTTCTTGCAAATTTGATGCAGATTGTTCACTTCAATTCATATCCAGCTTTCTTATTTAAAAGTATATTTTTCCCGTTCCCTCGATAGTTTGGCATTTTCCACTTATTTCCCAGTCTTGTTCCCCTCTCTTCTTTCTGCATTACCACTTCCCCAATATGTCCGCCTCTCCTCCTAACGCCATTCCTCTCTTCTCCCCCCCCCCTGGCCTCTCAGGCCTCCCCAGCCTCTCTATACCTCCCTCCACCTGCTGTTTTGCGTGCCTGCTGCCAGGCCAACCCATGAAGCGCTTGTGCACGCTAGTCATGATATTGGGAGTGCGGTGGACGGGGGAGTAGTGAAGGGATATGTGGAAGGGTTGGGGTGGGGGATGAAGGGGGGAGAGCAGCTTGGGCGCGTGTTGGCCACTGTTCAACCCCTACCTTACCACCGGCTCCACTCGTAATCTATACTGTCCTCATTAACGTGGAGCCCCACACCTGCTGCTTGGTGTCCTAGTGAGTGTTAAAGAGTAATGATATAAATGCAGACAGTACAAACCTCCAGGGCTGGCCGCTGTATTTCTCTGCTCACAACGTACCTTCCAGTTCTCTTCTGGGTCACTGGAGGAGTTAGAATTTAAAGAGCATATACCGATTGGCAATAGCCGTTACCAGAGTCAGACAGCGCGTGTGCTTATGTTGTGGGGAGGGAGGAAAGCAGAAGTAGGGAGAACAGATTTTTTTTTTCCTGAAATCTACCTGGAGGGGGGGGGTCCGGGGGTTAACGCCCCCGCGGCCCTGTCCTCGACAAGTCCTAGTAATGGATCAGGGCCTGATCAACCAGGCTGGTACTGCTGGTCGCACGCAATCCAACGTACGAACCACAGCCCGGTTGATCGGGCACTGACTTTAGGTATCTGTCCCGTTCTCTCTTACAGCCAAAGGTCTATTCATAATTCCCCTTATGCATGTTGGGAGGCTGTTGAACAGTCTTGGGGGTCTGTACACTTAGTGTGTTTTCTCTGTGTACTCGTGGCATCCCTGCTTTTCATTGGAGGTATGTTACACCTGCCTAATTTTTTTTTTTTTTTTAAATGGAGTAATTTTTGTGTAGATTTGGCACCAGTCCCTCTAGGATTTTCCATGTAAAGAGTATGATGCATCTTTTCGTCTACGTAAACGTTCCCAATAATTGTGTGACTAAACTAATACATGCAGTAAAGGTTGTATGTACATTCTCTAGATTTGCAATTTCACCGGCCGTGAATAGGGCTGTTAGTGTACAGCAGTATTCCAGCCTAGAGAGACCAAATGACTTAAGGATCATTGGCATGGTGTCCCTTGTATTGAAAATTCTCATTATCCATTCTATTATTTTCCTCGCGGATGTGATAGTGACAGTTGTGATCGTGTCACCATTTCACTTGAGACATTAGAGCTTCTCAGTCATCGATAATCCTTCAGTTTCCAAATTACCTTGCTAAACTAAAGCATTTTTTTGAAACTTCAAATATGAATAAAGGCATTGGGTGTAAGGAAAATTATTCATAAGCAGTTGTTAGCATTTTCCTAAGTCTTCTGGGGGGAGGGTGGTGGAAATCTTATGACACGGGGTCTTTGCCGTAATGTTCATTGGTACCTGTCCTATGGCAGATATGCAGCAGCAGCAGCATCGTTGGCTAATTTATCCGTGCTGAACTATTAGGTGATACAGGAGAGGATTAGTTACCATAGTATTAAAGAGGATGCAAGTGTAACATATTGTGGTCTACGTGAGAGTATCTTAATGTTCCCAGAGAACTATAATGCAGAGGAAAAGATTTCACATGCCACCACTCGCTTGAAAGGCGAGTGTGTTATTTATATAAAGAACAATAAGGCACAGTACCGTGACTAGAACAATCTACAAATAACCCGCACATAGGGGGGGGGGAGAGAGAAGAGAGCTTATGACAACATTGTAAATGGTCCAAGTCGGACCGACACGTCATAAGCTTCTCTCTCATATGTGCTGGTTATTTGTGTAACGTTCTTTATATACTTGCATTTGGTTATTTGGAATCTCGACTAGATTTTTAGTGGTGTATAGACTGGCGTGTGTGAGCATTCATTCCCACGTGGGTAAGAGTGCTTTCTTCCCCACTACACTGGTAATACTTTATTCATAAGACTTGGAGGAGCGAGAGTGATGCGAGTTTTTTCACCTGTCTGGCCGTCAAGGTCTGGTAGCTTCCATAAACTACCCCTCCCTGGATTGAGACAGGACCATGGGAGGGGAAAGGGGTATAGATGATGATTTCCGGAACCCTCGAAAATGCGAAGTTTTCCGTAGTGTGGTAAATAGCCAAAGGCTGCGAATTGCTGCGCAGGAGAATAGAGGACCTTTCTGTATTCCAAGTACGCAGAAAAAATCCAGTTTGATTAGGTTAGGATTTTTCTGTCATATCTTATAACCAAGAGCTCCACTGAGAGGATCATATGAGTAAGACCAGAGGGAAATATTCTGACTAACACACTCCCCACCCTTTCCCTCCTCACCTTTGGACTCCCCATCTACCGCGCTATCCTAATCTTGGTAACCAAACCAAATGCCAATGTAGTTCCTGTCGTAGCTTAAATGCAACATTCATCTTAGCTACATACTTTTTTAAAATAATTATCAAATGCAGAGTTTGAGAGTGCAATTTTCATCATAATTATTTTTTAATGTAAGTTTCATTTATCATAAGCTACTGAAAAGTTACTCTTAATATAAATTGTGTGTTACTGGAAATTAGATTATAATTTTTAAGACTGATACTTGCATAGTATAAAGTAATTTGCAAACATTTGATCATTATTAAGGGACGAAATCAAGCTATTATAAATTTAGCTGTATAGCCCTTGTGGCTTAGCGCTTCTTTTTTATTATAATATTATAAATTTGATGTTTTTTTTTCTTAATATCTATCAAAGGAAAATACTTCAGTAAAGTCAGGACAGCCGCAGCAGAGTGGCATCTAATTATTGAAGCTCCAATAATAAAAAAAAATGTTTTAATATAGTACTGCACCGGACGTAGTCATTGTGTTGTGATGAGCTTGTTGTCTGGCAACAATGTCTTCAATAATGTGCTACGTTTGTAATCGACGAATGTAGATCAGATGGTATATCTCCTGGTGGAAATGTAGGATCTGACCATATCCCTGTTATAATAAAACTACAAACTTCTCCATTTAGAATACCTGTAACTCCTAAACCCAATCTTAACACCCTAGGATTTGACCCCTTCAGGGCATATCTGGGTGAGGATGAAATTGTGTCATTGGAAAATCTACCTTCCAATGCAATTGATGATGCAATCAGGTCCCTGCATAACCGAATTATTGAAGCTACTAATGCAACTTGCCAATTAGCTTCCATAAAGATATACCAACAATATAAACCTACTAGGGAAATTAGAGACAATTTAAGAAATTATCAAGCAGAATGTCGAAGGCATCTTCAAACGCGACAACCACCAGCAGCTACACTGCACCGATTAAGGCACGAATTAATTAACATGATTAGTCAACACAAACGGGACATATGGAAATTTCTAGTTCTTCAAGCTAATCAGTATAAACGTGAACCAGCAAAATTTTGGAGTAAGATCCGACAACTTTTAGGGGCAAAGCACAAGGCTCCTAACTACCTAGTTCATACCTTCACTGATGAGGATGAAGAAGTTGAAATTAAACTTGACGATCCACAGGACCAGGCTAATTTGATGGGTGATGTATGGGAGAAAATTTTCTCCCACAATAACAGTCGTCAATTTAATAATCATTATCAGTTGGTCAATAAATGGAGAGATGAGAATTTGGATGATCTACAACCACTACCTTCCATCGATACTTCAACTCTTGAAGATACCCACCCGCTTACTAGACCTATTACATTACTAGAGATAAGTCAGGTTATTGGAAGAATGAGAAATAGAGCCCCTGGCCTCTCTGGAATAACAATGAAACAAATAAAGTACCTACCTAGAAATTGCAAACAGTCTTTGGTAAATATCTTTAATGCCATCTTGGCCTCAGGACATTTTCCAGTTGTTTTTAAGACTGCAACGATGATCTTTGTTGGTAAGCCCAATAAAGACATCCACCAACCTGGGAACTATAGACCTATATCTTTACTTGAAGTCACTGGAAAAGTTCTTGAAAGTTATTTCCAACAGCTTAAACTACTATATGGAGTTTAATCACTTTTTTACTGAAAAACAATTTGGCTTTAGAACACATAGAGGTACCAATCATGCAATAAATGTTATTTTCGATACTGTAGCAAGTCTAAAACATCAGGGGAATCTTGCCTTAATTGCCACCAGAGATGTTCATAAAGCTTTTGATAGCTTATGGCATGATGTCCTTATATACAAACTCATTGACCTACCAGACCATAACTGGACTTTTCTCAGATTAATATATAATTTCTTAACGAAAAATCATTCCCACCTTTCATGGCAAGTCGACAGAGCCTTTTATACCAACAGCTGGTGTCCCACAAGGTTCTTGTCTAAGTCCAATTCTGTTCAACATTTATGTGAATGACCTTCCTCAACCAGAGTTTAATGATACAATTGTGACAGTTTGCAGATGATGTTATTCATGTCGTCTCATCAACTCCGGTAACAGGAAAATACAAGTATGAGAGAGTCATAGAAAAAATGAATATTGAACTTCGTAGAACATCTAATTGGGAAAAGAAATGGAGAATTACGACTAATCCTGACAAGGTCCTTGTTAGCACGATAGGATGTTTTGCATCAACAATTGAAGATAAAGGGGGTATCTCCATCAGAGGTACACCTGTAGCCATTAGAAACCCTAACAAGATTTTGGGATATGAAATAGACAGGCTGCTCCACTCAACACCTCATGTAACTAAAAAGATCAATATAGCCAAAGCCGGTCTTAGCAGTCTCTTTCGATTCAATCAAGCCCCTCAACATGTCAAAAACATCTGTATAAAATAAGACCAATACTCGAATACCCTTGTGTCCCAATGTCATTAACAACAAAGACCAACATGCTACGGTTACAAAGGGTCCAGAATAGAGCTCTTCGCTTTATTACCGATACCAGGAGGAGAGAGAGAGTTAAAATGGCAGATTTACACATACAAGAAGATATTACTGCCATAAATGTACGCCTTGACACCCTAAAAAAGAAACAACTTTATACAATGCAAGAACTATACATGCCAGATAGAGAACATCCTATACAAGTGGTAAATACCACATTATACCATCAATACTCCTCCTCACAGGACTCAAAGAATGACTCTCCCACAGAGGGTCCATCGTTTTATTCATGAAGATGATTACCCTCGACCCATGATATTGAGCAACCTCCCTGATGAAGAAGATTGGGTACCACCAGAACCCTTCTATGTATACTGAGAAAATCATCGCCCCCAATTAGGGAGACATCTTGTATAACTTTCTAATGTAAAAATTATGCTATTTACTATGGCTGGACACCACCTATAAGAAGCCATTGTCACGAAATTATAAACTGGCCAGAAAATTATTGCCTTCATTGTCGCATAAATATCCGTTGTGCAATCGCAAAAAAAAAAAAAAAAAAAAAGAAAAAAAAAAAAAAGCAATTGCAACTTGTATAATTACTACCAATTCAGTCATGTACTTGTATACCTATTATATCTGTGACTGATGGGTTAGTATTATACCCCTTTAAGAATATCTTATCATTTCACATACACTTTTTAAATTACACCAAAGTGGTTGGGCCACTTACCTTTTATATCCTACCTCTCCCCCCCCTCCCACCCTTTTCCAGTATTTCCATCCTTACCCATCCTTCTTCCTTACCCATTTTATCAAAGCTCTGGTCATAAGAAGAAGATGATCAGATGGCATGACGAGGTTCGAACTGTCTTCTTAGTGATAGAATGACCAGCACTGCTGGCGATGCTAAGACGCCAGACTGGTTATTCTAGCACCACCAGACATCAGGTTCGAATTTCCTCACCCCATTCTGTTTATTATATTCATATAGTAATGGAACGTAGGAGTGATGCAGCGCCTCAGTGATAGGTAAGAAGATTCGATCCAAGGGGGTAAAAAAGAGCTCCAATTCCTTGGATTAAGAGTCCAGGGCTCCCCTGTTTGCAGGAAGAGCTTTTATTTGCATTCCATTTCGATCTGTTAAAATCTTTCATCAGGTCTTTATGAAGATTTTAAGAGGTCACAACACAAGTGCTTTGAAAACGTATCTTTTCTTCGCACGCTCCGATGGCCACTTTGTCTTTAATTAAGGGGAGCAGCAATCTTTACTTCTTGACTTAATTTAGGTTGTCGCCAAAAAAAAAAAAAAAAATCTTCCTTTAGACTTGATTGATATTAATTTTATGATTAATACGAGTAGTTTCTCTCCGTTGTGAAAAATTAAGCACACATGAAACATAAATAAAAATTTGCTAGAGAATCGAGCATTGGAAATGTCAGTGTGTGACTTTACTGAGTTATCCTAGATGAAATTTTATTTAAAGTTTGTATGGCATAAATAAAAACTTAAGGACCCACAGTGGATGAAAGTTACTTTGTCTTTCTTGGGTTATGCTAGGTAATCTACACATATGCTGCTATGTGTGATAATTTATGTAGCTATTTGTGTACTTGTACCTGAATAATAAACAATTATGATTGACGAAGCAGAGGCTCCTCTTAGACCAACATAGAAAACGTAAAAGACTTAGAGAAAATTGTCAGCGTTAAGGATGGAAGGAGTAGCTACGGTGAATTATAACACCAGTGCTCTAGTCTAGAGGTTTCTCCATGCCCTCTCATAATTTATTTTTAGATCATATAACGATATATTGTGTAACTGGTAAAGCGCGTATTTTCCATTTATTTTTCCGTATATTTTTTAGTGGTATATACACTGTGTACTCGCCTATGTAGTTGCATGGGTCGAGTGTGTAATGATACACGTTTGTCTTCTCTGAGGATGAGGGTCCCCAGTCCAGTTCTAGAGGTGGTACCTTCCTACACACACAAATATATATATATATATATATATATATATATATATTTATATATATATATATATATATATATATATATATATATATATATATATATATATAAACAAAAAGGCACAATACCGTGACTGGAACAATACACAAATAACCCGCACATAGAAGAGAGGAGCTTACGACGTTTCGGTCCGACTTGGACCATTTACAAAGTGAAAGATTGAGACACTTGTGCAGCATATGGGAATCTTTATTCAGAAAACGTTTCGCCACACAGTGGCTTCATCAGTCCAATACAAAGTAGAAAGGTGTAAGGAGAGTAGTAGTTTGAGGTAATCAGTCCCTCAGCCTGGAGTCGATGTGTTCAGTCCATTAATCTTGTAGAATGTACAGCATAGGGCCGTAGACGTGGCTTGTATACTAAGTCGGGCGAGGCGAAGCAGGAGGAGGCGGGGGTCACAGTGGTACCATCCAGTGTAGAGAGTACTCAACTAAAGTTCTTAGTTGGTTTTCTCACGGCTAACGACCTGGAGTTCTAGTCAGGTGTACGTAAGACACGATTGCACTAATCAAGACATTAAGAAAACGTTTCGCCACAGGTGGCTTTCTCATTAGGACTGAAGAAACCATTTGCGGCAAAATGCTTCCCCAATACCACTTCCACCAGTCAGGAGACTATCCTAGGCACACGTCTTGTTTACGAGTTAACATACAATGTTAATTTTGGAAGCAAGTTCTTATTAATCCATTAAAAACTGAATGATGCAAAGTTAATACAACTAAATAGTTTACGCAGGTCGTTGTCTAGCGATGCAGCCTACCTGTACCATGAATGAACTTGCTTGGTATGTTTCTTTCATATCTAACTCGGAAACTCCTGTTTGTGGTTGACTTATTCAAGGTAGCGTTATGCGTGATCTCTCTTTATATGTTTTTAATTTGCAATCTATCATACTGTTTAAAAGAAAAACTGTACTCGAGTAACTGAATGGCATTGACTCAGGTGCAGTGAGAGTGGTGCATGTATGAAGGAAGGGGAGGCAGAATGGAGAGTCTGGCATGAATCCGGAAGTTACACCTGGCGGATGCTGCAATCTTCCGGAGATACTCTTGGGAAGCAACGAGGGAAGCGTTGTTACTTGGGCAGGTGTTGAGTGGAGGCTGGGTAGAGGACAAATGTGAAAAGTATATGAACAGATTTGGGTAAAAAATTAAGTTAGAGGAATAGAGGTCGAAGCCAGCGAAATAGTGATTGAATTTGTATATATTTTCCTGATGACTAGAAAACGTTACACATGATGTATAGTCAAGTGTAGCTGGTGGGGACTAGGGATGCTCTGAAATAGTTGGAAATCAAAAGCGTGTTGTCTGAGTTGGACTGATAGTGCTGCAACTTAGCTGGCTCTAGTACTAAGCTTACAATCTCCGCCAAGAATGTTGCCACTACCATCACCACCAAAATTATCATCACCAAGAATGCGCCACCACTGTATCGATCTGCAGGATGCAAACAACGTAGAGTAAATGCGAAATAGATTTACAAAACACTTCAGATATTGACAAAAAAAAAAAGCAAGGTAGACTACGTTTAAAACCAAAACTCTTTGAATGTCGGAAATTCACATCATAGGTTTTAAAGTATTCATACAAAAAACATTGATAACCCGAGCAACCATACTAACTACATGCGGTTGGATAGGGAAAGACATAACAAAATAAACAAAAAAAAAATTCAAGGAATTACACACAAGATAATTCTGAATAATCAACTATGTTGAAAATAAGTGAAAGCAGTGATAGTATCTTCTAAATAGTGGCAATATTAGACTGGCTAAAATCAACATTTATTTTTATTATTATTTATTATGGAATAATTAAGGAATGGGCAATTGGGCTTTATTTAGGATGGCAACTCCAGTTCATTAAATCGAGAGCTCTTCGCTAGCATCAAGATGCCCCTTGTCTTAAAGGGATTAACAGAAATACAGAAATGACTTTGGTACACAAGCAGACCAGCTCTGAGTGTAGAGCCGAGCACGACACGATACACAGACAACATGTATTTGTCCGAAATGAAATTGATACTCTAAATATCACGAGCTGAACATTAATATAGTAGACTGGATGAAATTGGTAGCTGAAAACAAAATCTAGATACCATTGTAATATTTAGGAATCATTAAAAGGCAAATTTGCACACGATTGGAAACTAGCATACAGAGTATTATTCCAGTATTCGAGAAATGGGGCCAGGGCCAGTGTTAACTACTGTTCTATTAGTTTGACATCAGTTTCAGGTAAACATATGAAGACCATTATTAGGACAGAATCTTGAAATTCCTAATATATAATTTAACCAGAAAATAAATATACCTTTGAAGAGTTTCGAAAGTTTTTCCCTACTCCCGCAGCCCTTCCTTGGGCCAGGATTTAAATTGAAAGATCCTGCCTAACAATGTACCAAAATTCTTAAATTATGCAGAGTATTGAAAAACTGATAGAAGTTCCAACAGATGTAGTAAACCTTTTGTTTCAGGTCTTCACGTTGCCGTATCGAAAATTGTTGGTCAGAATAAAGACGCACTGGTATGGAAGACAGAGCCAAGGCCTGGATCAATGACTGGCTCGCCAGTAGACAACAGCAAGAGGAGTTTTAAACGGAGAAGGGTCTAGACTCGTTGAGTGAAATGAGTGTAGTTATTCGGGAATTGATCCTCGACCCAATTTTCGCGATTTACACAAATTACCTCAAAAACTGAATGATATAAATTGGGGAAGATGGAAATCTGCATCCGTGACCAATAATTGCAATGCTTGTTATGCTTTCGCTATATGACCCTTGTAGGTTTAGCGCTTCTTTATTATAATTGTTATACTTTTACACATTTGCAGTAGTTTGATATACTAATATTAACCTGCAATAAAATGTTTTGCTTACCTTGTTAGTGAAAAACAATTATGACAACTCTCGCAGACACTACTTAGCATGCAAGCGTCTTGCAGCCGTGACAGAACCGCATTACACCTACAATTTCCACTTGTATGGCCCTTAAGGTTTAGCGTTTTTATTAACTGCTTCCACTGTAACTATTATTACTATTTTTTTAACCTCCTTAGACCTTCCAGGCACATTTGCTCCACTTTTCTGATAGTTCATATTCATGAACTGTCGTGCCACTCCCAAGGTTGTCATCTTTTGCAGAAAAAGGTATACTAATTTCAAGCTATGAGCAGCAAAGCTAATAGGCTGTTTTGTAGCTAGAAATCTCTTGAACATAAAATATTTAAATTCTTCAGACCTCAATCTTAAAATGCTGTCCCGTGTTACTTAAGACATTAACTGGAGAGGGTACAAGGAAAAGCTTCAAAGCACTTATTTGTTATAAGACTACAATGGGATCTCCACCCGACATGTAAGGTACTAAACGTATTTGACTCATGAACTATTTTGTGCAAAGTGATTCAACTTAAAACATCCGTGTGAAACTGAGGCAACACAAATGTGGGCAAAGCTCTTTACTCAGTCGTAGAACACCGAAGTACAATAACAATGCATCGTGTTAAGAAACTGGTTACAGGTGCATTAAAAATCAGATTCGACTTTTTTCCTCTACTGTAATATCTGTACACTTTTTAATATTTAGTAATTTCATTAAACTTTTTTTTCCAGCAGGCAGGTTACTAGACTATAGTTAGTCCTGAGCAGGTAGCATAGATATCTATCATAATCTTCACTGTATCTTTAAAGGTAATATCTGTTAATGAGTTTGTACTTTCACTAACTAGGCGTTAATAATTGTACCGGTAAGTTCCCCATAAAGTTCCCCTCAAGGAAGGTTCCTTTGTTGGTGAGGGGCTCTTGATTTAGGGAATTGGATCTGTGCTCCAGTTCCCCAAATTAAGCCTGAATGCCTTCCACATCCCCCCCCCAGGCGCTGTATAATCCTCCGGGTTTAGCGCTTCCCCTTTGATTATAATAATAATCCCCATAAAGTTCATGCGGTTGTCTAGTTCAGCTTGCAATAGTAGGTCATTGTTAATCTCCTGACCTAGTTTCACGAGCTACTTTGACTGACATTGCTTTGGAACCTATTCTTGAAACCGTGTATAGAATTTCTCTTCTAATTTAATTCCTTTAACTTCTCTACTACTTCATTTACACTTCCTTGCTCCTGGATCTTCTTTTTCGGGCGGTTTGTTCCTATTACCTTGTGGATCCCTCATAGAACTGCATACTTTAGTTATCGTATTTGCTTTAATCCTCTTTTCCTTAAGGATGGTCAGGTTCAGATTTTAAAGTGTTTCGTACTCTATTACTAGTATGCGGTGCAGGTTACTGTGACATAATGTACTGTGTCGAGAGTTATCTGGTTGGGTAACTTTCCCTTTCTTGGATGGAGTGAGGTGGTTGATGTTGCTTAGTGTAGTGCATGCTTGTCGTGTTGGCCACTGCCCAGCGAGCTCTTGCCAGCCTTGCTCACAGCTACACCAATGTAGAAATATTTTCCAAGTGACTTGGTAGACAACCACCATCCTGAGAGTATTATTATTGTTGGGAAGCGCTGAACTCTTATGATTTAGTGCACGAGGAATGGGAGTAATCAGATTTGATCAGAGGCGAGGCAGGGTAACTGATTTCCCAGATAGAGCTGTATAACATTAAGGCACCCCACTTCCTATTAAAGGTAAAACCACCTGATCTAGGGAGGGGCTACTGTCATAAATGTAAATCGCTATCCTGACAGATATTCTACACCGTGGCAGGGTTTTTTTCTTTCTCATGAATAACCTCCAGGTGGACTCCAGGTAGGTATGTAAAAGGCAAATTAAACTTAGGTTTGCATTCGGTATACATTTTACTTTCCTCTGTGGTTATTATTTCTGTAATATTTCTTTCCAATTTAAGATGTCTGGTCTGAGATCGGGCCTTGGGGACGATGATTCCCCCAGAGTTTATATATAATATATATATATAATAGCCGTGGTAACTGCTGACAACCTTGTATGAGCGTGACTCGCCGTCCAAGGAGGATCCTTGAATTCAAGCTAGTGAAAGACTCTTTGATTCACGGAATTGAACTAACCTCTTCCTCGGATCAAACCTGATTACCGGCCATTCCCTAGGCGCTGTGTGACCACTACGGGTTTAGCGCTTTCCCACGAATATAATAGTAACCTTGACTCGCGCTGCCACCACATACCAAGTGTCTTGTCATCCTCATTGTTGCTGCTTTGTTTATGCCGCATGTACAATCTTTCAAGTGAAGATGTATTAATGACTTTTTCTGGCTTAGCCTTAGCCACGATGGACCAGCTTTTAATCTAAAATAGTTGCTATAGCTCCTGTTTCAATAGTTCTAAAATATTTCATAATATCCACCCTTTGGCTGCAACCTTGCTCTCTCGTGAACGAAGATTTTTGTTAATGATAAAATGTTTCGTAGACTCAACGTTTGTTGTGGTTGGCCATGTTGAATGTTATAATACTTTTCTAGTGCAGAAAAGTATTGGCTAGAAGTATAGTGCCCAAGGAATTAAGTAGTTCTGTAGTGTGTTATTGCTGTCAGATTCTGACACTTGGTAAGGATTGGTGGCCGTCACCTACCCACCCATCCTGACGTCACTGCTACCTGCCAGTCCTCTAAACTAGTGGATCACATTCCTTTCACAAGCAAACTTATTCCTCTTGTTGTCCATGTAGAATTTGTAAATATGCAATATATAGAGTATGGCATTTCATATTACTCATTTTTAATAATGTTAGTTCTAAAATAAGGTGTAAAACTAAAGCGGAGTGGCAAAAGATGGAGTTTGAGTGTGCGCAGCAACAGCGCATCCTGCCGGCCGCTCGCCCTCTATCGGCGGAAACCTAAACTGCGCCATTTGAGTTGACCGTCAGACATTGTCACACACTGGTCGCTCAACGGGCGCTGGCGACGGAGTGTTGTGCTCGCTCTCTGTGTGAAAGTGTCTCCTTTCCTTTCGTGCGCTGATTTACCCTGGATATATTTGACAAAATGGAGTCTGAATCGGTTGTAACAGGAGTTCAAGCCAACGGCGGCTCTAACGTTGAGTGTGACACCTCTCCCGCGGACGCCTCTAGCTCGGGGGCAATCGACCTGCGCTGCATCATAAACCCTTGTAAGTTAAATATTTTATAGCATTACTGACACTTCAGTGCTGCGCACGTAGATACTAGCATCCGTGCACTACTTATCTACCCTACCTATACATTTAGCATGCATGAAATTACTACTTAAGTACTATCACACTTTTGCTTTGTCCCAATGATAATCACTTACGCTGTTATCTCCACACTTGTAATCCTGTAATTTACTCCTGTTTACGCATTGTTCTTGAAGTTTGCTAGTTATACCCCTGTGGTATTTTGACATCTATTAGAATGTTAGCATTGGAGTCTGTTAATGGAAGAATCCACCTGAGGACACGTATCAGAACCTTACCATTATGTATATTATATCAGTATGTCAAAGGTTTGGGTTGATTCCTATTATAATAAACCATTTTTATGTAGGATACACAAGTCCTCCAAAAGTTTTCTTTTTACCCAGTGATGTCATGTTTTCAGCTTCTAGGTGTTAGACATTATATGAAAAAGTGGGTATCCAGTGCCTTTCGTATAGATTTGGTAGATAATTTTAAAATGAGTGCACCCCAGTCCGGCTATTTCATGTTATTCCCGTTTTGAAAACAAAAGCTAGCTATTTTAATATATCATGGGTTGCATGTATAGAAGGTTGTGGTATTGGGGAGGGGAGAACTGGTGGACACGCCCCGGCTAGTTCCTCGCCCCTCCCTCCTATATCCCCCTCACTCGTCCCCCCTCACTCGTCCCCCCTCACTCGTCCCCCTCACTCCTGTCCTTCCTTTTTCCCTACTCTCTCTCTCTCTCCCGGCTTTCTCTCGGTCCCTACCTTTCCTCTCATCCATACCTCCATGAAACGTCACAATCATTGCTTTGACGTCTGCTCAGGCTGACAGATTTCAGCACTAATGAAATTCATCCTGCATGATGGAATAAGACGAGGAAACTCCTAGCTTCCCTCGTATCTTCTCTTCCTCCTGTGGTACGTTTATTTTAGTTGTCGCTTTACTAACTTGTTATTTTATGCTAAGTAATGTGTATTCGTTTTGTAAGGTGGAAAGCTTAGTCTGTATTGGCATGGATTACTTTAGCTTTAGCTTTTGTGCTCCTAGTCTTTTTTTTTTTTTTCATAGTGGAGGACTGATCATGCATCTCGTTTCTGCAAGTGTTTAGGCACTTTTGAGATATTGTTGATCTGCGGATATTCATTCTAAAAATCCAGGCAATATTAATTACTATTTTCTCTTCGTATTTATAAAGATTTGTTAGTAGGTTTGAGGTGAAGGTGTAGACAGCTTAAATCTTGCTGGCGCCCGGCATGCTTGCTGGCGGTGGAAGTGTATTGATCAGGTGCACTTTTCTTTTTCTTTTGGAGTTCCCACTTTCCTTGGAAGCACACCCTTACACACGAATTTAGCAAGTTCACACCCCCCCCCTCCTGTGAAAAACCTTTGGCCAAATTATAGTAGGTTTAGTGTGATTAGCACCTAGTAGATACAGTATTCAAAGGTAATCAGCACAAGGACAACGCACCTGTTAGGTAATCGTGGTATCCTACTTGCCCAGAACAGTAAGTTGCCATTTGACTGTTGTAGCATTTACACTGCTGGTGTGGTGCTCTTAAAAACAAGCCTGACAATGGTAACGTATGGGATCCCAGTTTGAGTAAATGAGAATTTTTGTGTCCAGTTAGATCGAAGAATGAAAATGTAGGTAGGCGGGTAGATGAAACGGAATGGCTCCGGAAATCTCCGTCATGCTGCGCTCACGTGATGCCTTGTCACTACCACAGGGTACTTTATTTTTGTTGTATTTTTTTTTTATTCGCCGGTATTCTCCCGGCCCGGGTCTTTTCCAAGTAGTGGTGACCCGGCCTTGGCTCCCTATCTGGGGAGTATCTCGAGACCTAAGTCTCCCATAGGAGGAGGTACAAGTACCCCCTCATCTTTGGGACCAAGTGTCCCCAGGCCTAGCCACAGTCCCCCGCCCTCACGGGGCTCGTAGGGAGAAGCTAGGCCTCTGGTCTGCCATCTGCCCCGCCCCAAAGGGGCTCGTGGATATGGCAGTCTTGTGAGCTGCAGGTGGTAGCAAGCTCAAACCTTATCACAACTTTGTTGTAATCACAATTATACTCTTATAGTTTGTGGGGGCCAGGAGAGTGTCTGCTGCTGACCACGCCTCTTAAACTACAGTAGACCGGCATTATTGGTTCTTGACCTTTTGTCTTGCCTCTTCTTAAAACTGTGAAGAATATAGTTTCCCATTTCGTTCAGTATAGGTTGTATGATTTGTTAGTGATTTAGACCTTGATTACTGTCTGGTGAATTTTGCTAGCTGATTAACACTAGGGATGTGATCTACTAGATACTGAGAAACCATGATGCAGTTCCTTTGGTGTTACCTTTAGGTTACATTACCGTTGAGTTTCGCGAGTTTCTGCTTCCGGAGCCCGACCCTGAACCAGGCTTCTCTGGTGCTTGCCTGGTCAACCAGTCTATTGCTGTTGGCGACCCACGGGCCCACATAACCAACACAGACTGGTTGATATAACACTTGGAGATGCTTGTCTAGTTTCCTCTTTGAGACTACGCTTGTCCCAGCAGTATTACTTATCTTTAGGTAAGATGTTGAATAGCTTGGACAAGTATCTTCACCAGGTGCCAGATCAACCAGGCTGTGATGGATATGTGGGGCAGTGGGACACCAGACAAGCCTGGCCCATGACCGGGTCCCTCGAGTAGTAAAACTTGGAACTCATCGAAGGTAAAGGTAAGGATGTTGATAGTATTCTTTGTGCTCATGGCGCCCCTTTTCACTAGGCTTATTTTGCATCTCCATCTCACCCCAGTATGTTGCTATGGCAGTGTGCAGAGTTCCGATCAGGCCCTTAAATACTTTACATATGTTATCGTGCATCTCTCATCTGCTCCACTTGAAGCGTTCCCAGTTATTTAAATGCTTTGGCTCTTGAGGGCCGTAAATGTTTTCGATATCTGTTCCAGCTCTGATCTCTCCCCTGCCCGGAACTGTGCAACACTGAACAATAAACTAAGGGGCATAAGCTATTTATATAATGTCACCATTGGTATTTCCCCATGTTTTGAAAGTTATCGTTATCCGCCCCATATTTTCCTTGTTGGGTTTATAATGTAAGGTAATTAAAGGAAAGGTGTTACGGCAGATACATCGGGTTAGTGGACAGTGGGTTCCAGCTTGTGTTAATTAGCGCCAACTAAATTACTGTTTAATTGCTCACCTAAATATTTATATATGGCTTATTTTTATTGGTGGCTTATGTATGACATGTACTGCGAGTGACGACCTAGTTTAGAAATTTTAGGTGTAAGTGTTAAAGGCTGTATTGGTTCTATAGGCAAACCTTACTTCCACCATACATCTCGCTATGATTTGCTTTGATATTCTAGGTGTATAGGTAAGTCTCGTGGACGTCAAATATTAGATTCTTTATCCTCTCAAGGGTGAAGTCTACATTTGTGGGATGTATGTAGTCTGGGCAGAATTATGAAGTCGCCACTGTTAAATTGGGTAATTAGAATAAACAAAAAATATGAACTCGTGCTCCACCCTCTTGAAAAAAATGTAATTGAAAGTGCTGAGATTAACTCTTCGCGGGCACGTGTTCGTTCCACCAGGGCTCCAGGGAGTACTCAGACTTGCTGCAGAACTGCAATTTAGACCGAGCGGTATAATCTCTATTGGGAACAGATGTTCATTATATTTTCCCCATTACAGTAGTCTGTAATTTAGAATTTACGGCTTACTGCAATCTTGAGCCTAAATTTCCGTTACAGAGAAAAGGTGCTTTCCCACTGGTGCAGATAATCACGTATTTCTACCTCGCACGACTAACTTCATTACCAGCTTTTAAAACTATAAACTATAAATTGGGCGATTGAGGTTAAAAGATTACTGGAACAGTGAGCCAAGGATAATCCTAGCTTAGTGTAAAAATGAACTAGAGTAACACTCCCTCTTGTTCGTCTTGAAGTTAGGAAAAACTAGACTTCTGTCTTGTTTAACATTGGGTCTTTATATATTGAGGTGGTACAGCATTTACCTTTGCGTAACTTCTGTTACACTCGGTGACCGGAATACCCTTCGCTTGTAAAACTGGTGTTCTCTTCCAAGGCTGCTTGGTCTTCCTACAACAGGTTTTCTCCCGTTCACAATCCCCCTCCTTACCCCCCTTATTGGGTTACTCTTGGCAGCCATATACTCCAATACCACACCACTATAATCATACACAGATGCTCCTAACATTTTTGATCTCCGTTCATTTGATTGGGTACTAGTTACTAGCTTGTAGGGTAGATGAGTGTAGTGTACATACTTAAATGCAATCTGTTGCGCTCATTCCCCCAGGTGCGCACAAGTACTTTAGTCCCATATCTTGGCCAACAATAAACTGGTTATGGATATCCAACCTTGGTGAATTTCTTGTTTACCCTAACTACCCATTCAGTTCACCTTAAAAGGTAAACAAAACTTTCCACGACGTTTTTTGTACAGAACAAACTGCTAGCAACTTCAGTTTAGCATATGCCGGAAATCCACCACCAACCATAATGAATATGCATTTCTGGTCTCTACACTCAAGAGCTCTCAACCTACAGCTCATATTTCCTGGAAGAATTTCTGAAGATAGTGATCTTCGGCAGGGTATATTTTCCTGCTACTTTCGACAAGATTATAGAGGGAAATCTCAGAATAATTAACAGATAATACCAACAGCAAACTCTTTTAAATCTACCCTGCTTTCACTGTACGTAAAGACTTCCAGGTTTAACTCGCCCAGTTATATAATTACTCCTCCACTTTTGTAGACATTACTGTATCCGAGTTAATGCCAGCCCCTAGGAGAATGCAGGGATTTACCTCGTCCCTTGATTTTGTTGTAATATACGTAGACGGGACTGCTTTGAATTTATCCACGCTCGTATGTGAAGAGAGATGTTCTGTACTTGCCGCACCAACAATTAAAATGTATTTATATAACACGGTCGTTCATTATATGGATGCGCCCAAGACGAGCGTGATTAACACAGAAGAATCCTGGAGTAATAGAAAATGACTTGAATCGGCTCTCATTCGTACCAGACACCGCCCATAACCCAGTGAGTTTTCAGTTGGTGGGACCTCTTTCACATCAGCATCACACACCGCTCTCGTGTCTCGTCACCTGATCTCCCCATCATATATACCTATGCTCACCGTGTCCTACCAAATACACTTAAAATCTTGGTTTTTCGAACGTTGCCTTCAGTTTCCATTTTGCCATTGTTTTTAACAACTTGCCTGTTTTACCTCGTGACCCTTATTCTAGAAGACTACGCTGTACTGGTGAGCGTCTTTATGCGTAAGGGATAAATTTAGTTTTATTGTTTACAGGAGCGACTCCTGGATCACGAATGCAGCAGCTTAGGGGTGGCAGTCACTCCTTGATGCCGCCACCGCTTGTGTACCCGAGGCATTCATACTTGCGGTTCTGTCAGCGTTTCTTGGATATGTTAATGGTTTAGAATTCATATTTTATGAAGAGTAGAAGAGGGGCGGACATGAGCAGTGATATCGTTTACCTTTCCATTGTGCTGCTGAAGTGCATTTCCGGTGGTGGTTGAACCTTGCTGCTCTCATTCACATGTTTTTTGTGTATGCGCTCGTTTGTTTTAGGGCTTGTTACTTGCCTAGAAAGCAGGACCTGTACGAAAGTTTTATACATACTCTGGGGTACTTAGAGATACCAATAGTTCAGTGATAGTTGGATGAATATCTTCCGTGGGGGAAGTGATATCAGGAACTATTACCATGTACTGGGTAGGTTAGGTAGGCAGGTTATGACTATGGACACTAACTACTGTATAAACTCGAGGTCCACAACGTTTAAATAAGTTTACCCCAACTGATACCCGAATTCAACCTATTTAGTCGTATCGTACTTGTCTCCAAACCTTGAGGTTGGGATTCTCTCGTGAATGTTAATGAGCTCATCTGAAGTGTACATACAGGCCAATCTGCCTGGAGATAAAGCTCAAGGTATTGCATCATAATTAAAGTGTGACGTTCTCTTTTGTTCATGCTTGCGTGTAGTCCATTAATGTGGCCTCGAAACCGGCCTCAGGTATGGTACATGGTTGGAGTATTCGTATTTAAGATTCCAAAAGCAGTTTTGTAATCTTAAAACTACTGTACATTCCTCCCGTGATGCTGAGAATGTACGTAATTGGCAAGTGATAATGGCGGAGAGCATATTTTGTATACAGAGTACTTACCATTGGTGTCTAAATGCAAGCATTCACTTGTTAGCATCTTGTAGCTGTTTTGAAGTGTACAACAAATGTTAGAGTAACTTATAACAAAGTGCTCACTAAGTTTGTCTACAAGATGCGTATTTTTAAGACTCAAATATTTTGTTATTGATGAAGGGTGGGGGTTAATTACTGCATAGAAATTAAAACGTGTTGGGAGGTACATATAGAAGCAGTAGTGTGAGGGGCAGTGGGCCTACAGCAGCAACAGCCAGGTTGACCAGGCAAGAACCAGACGAGCCTGGCCCATGGTCGGGCTCCGAGAGTAGTGAAACTCGCGAAACTCTTCAACGGTATATAAAGGCTTGATAATGTGGGACTGCAGAGAGAATACTGTATGGCGTGGTGTAGGTAATAGTTGTAGTTAGGCTTGATAATGTTGTGGATGAGTTTTGTTATTTCCGTTGTCATCCTCCTGGCAACTGACACTGGTGACGACCACTACAGCCTCTACATTATAACCTGCTAATGTTATGCGGTAGATATTCATACTGATACTGGTTATTTACACTAAAGACCTTCATTACAGAACGCTCTCCATACAATGCTTGTCACAAGTATCCTGAATGTGAAATGGAAGTGTGTGTTTTATCAATTTAATTAATAACTCTTATTCTTTATAATATTTACGTTCTATTGTAAGGATTTGGTATGAAACAGGACGACCGAGGGCGATTATTTTTGAAACCATTAACATAAGTCAGGTGGCTAGAAAAAGAGAACATGAAAATCCTCGTTCTCAGGCAGGACTGAAAGTATAGAAACTGATATTTTTTTTTATTGTGAGCGCATCTTTCCTCTGTTTGATCATCCCCTGAATATAGGGATAAGATTTTAAATATAATTATTTAAAATGGCCAGTTACTAAGTTTCCATGGAAAATGTTTTGAAATCAGGCTGTGATAAATGTGGACCAGCAGGCCAGGCTCTGGGTTGTAGAAAAACTCGAAACTCATCAAAGGTATTAGTGTGGAACTGGATGACTCAAGATGGACATGTATAGTGCTGATAATGTCAGACACCACTGTCACTCTTCAAATGAAACAAATTTAGATTTAAAATGTGTGAAAAAAAAAGCGTTGATTTGGCAAAATTTTTATACCAAAGGACTTCATTGAAATAATCTCTCTAAGACTATGTTAGGGAAGTGGAAATTTTTAATATCGGCTGTCTCGTCAACAGTTTGACATTTGAAATAAATTTTGTGCAATTACTTGTTGCTTAAGATGGTAACAAGACATTACAGTACTTGGCTATCTTTATTGACGAAATGTTTCGTCTGGGTAGCAGTTTTAGGTCGAATACTGAGATAGCTTTAGCTTAATACTGGAAACTAGAAGTGGAGGTCGGGGTAGGGGGGGGAGAGGACCACCTTCCTCTGAGGCTCAAAATTGTCATGCATCTTAAACAAAACTAGTATGCTCAAACTGTCTTTCTCAAGGCAACCTGTTTCAGGATTGTTTACTTGAATTTAAACGTACACATTTGTTTCCAGACTTAAAATCCTGACTCTTAAAGCTTTGATTTAAAGTATCAGGAACGTACTGAATCTGAATATAGTAGTTTTTTTTTTTTTTTTTTTTTTTTTTTTTTCCAAATTGTTTTCTGAATGGTAACAAGAGGTATTGTGGGAAGGGTTAGTTTATTGCAAGTGTTACCACTAAACGGTGTTTTCTCACTGTCATGTAAGAATTTGCCTAAACAAGGTGTTACATGCTATTTAACCATTGTCATGGGTCAGCACCACACTACTGTATTCTCTTGCTCTCTCCTCTTCTGCGTGTGATGTCCTGGCAGTTTGGGTGTCTACGTGTTAGCGAGGTGTATTATTATGCAGTGTTGCACGAGACCAATTTGTCCCGGTGTGAGGGTGGGGGCAAGTCGTAAGCATTTGCATCAACAACTCATCCTTTAGTCAACATTTCACCGCAATGATGAACACACATGACTGTTGCATAGCTTTAAACAGTGATTATAACTTTTCTAATGAACTCTGAGTCCCCGTTTTCTGTTTGCTCTTCAAAACTTATCACCATTATCTTTTTATTTCATTTGTTGACGTGGTGTGTTATCAAAAAATTTATGAATTTTTTTTTAACTACACCAGAACCTAACCTAAATAACTTGAATCGAAAAATTGGCTGAAGAGGATGACTGGGAGAAAATTCTGCGAATCACCGACTAACGTCCGACCGTTTATAAACCGTGGAACAACTCTGCTGGTATGGTTACATGTTCATCGAAACCTTGAGGGTATCACAGGTACCAGAGTATTGACTTTGCAGCTCTTCTCCCCGCTCTCCTTTTCAGTCTTGAAGTTTCCTGTTTTATCCATTTTTTTTAAACGGTTTATGGGAGGAATCGCTCAAGAGGTGTTAACTTTTCAACCATTTTCTTGTGTTACTCATTGTGCTTTGATTGCACTTAAATAGCTGTATCGCTAAAATGACGATATATTTTGCTCCAAGGGAGTTCGCTATTCTATCCCTAGATAGATGGTCTGCACTTGTCAGTCAATAAAGAAGCATCTCATGCCAAAATAAGTAAACATCGTTTGATCGCCTCCAGATTTGCCGTCATGGTAAATGTTGGTAGGTAAGGATGGAGAGTAAGAAGCTCGTAATATTTATAAAGTTACTAAAAGTATCCCAGATATTACAGTGATAGTTGCAGTTTTTTTTTTCAGTGCTTCAAAGAGCCTTCACAAACCACAAAATATTTATTGTGCAAGTAAAGCTCCAGAAACCTCAAGTATGGATTTAAATTCAATGACACATTCATAATCCTGTTCTTAATGAGAGATTATCCTGTACTGTATTTTTAAAGTGACTTCCCTTCGTGGGTCTGCGATAATGCGTTACAAGTTGAAACGCAGTACGTACATACCTTGAACAGATTCGAAGATCATTTACGACCCGCATAGAGCCAGTAAAGGATTTAAATTACTGGGAACGCCTCAGTCCTAAATATATACTTGCTGTAGTGTGTGTGCGTATGTATAATAATTTAACGTATATTATAAATACACGCACATACGTGGAAAGTATTTGAGGGGTTGGTTACCTGGATTACCTGGAGGTTATTCCGGGGATCAACGCCCCCGCGGCCCGGTCCATGACCAGGCCTCCCGACGGATCAGGGCCTGATCAACTAGGCTGTTACTGCTGGCCGCACGCAGTCCAACGTACGAGCCACAGCCCGGCTGATCCGGCACTGACTTTAGGTATCTGTCCAGCTCCCTTGAAGGCAGCCAGGGGCTTATTGGCAATTCCCCTAATGCTTGATGGGAGGCTGTTGAACAGTTTTGGGCCCCGGACACTTATGGTGTTTTCCCTTAGTGTACCAATGGCGTACCAATTGGGGGCATTTTGCATCGCCTGCCCAGTCTTTTACTTTCGTAGGGAGTGATTTCTGTGTGCAGATTTGGGACCATTCCTTCCAAGATTTTCCAAGTGTAGATTATGATATCTCTCTCCCTCCTGCGTTCCAACGAGTACAATTCAAGTGCTTCCAAGCGTTCCCAGTAGTTAATTAAGGTGCTTGACAGAACTTATACATGCAGTAAAGGATCTCTGTACACTCTCTAGATCTGCGATTGCACCTGCTTTGAATGGAGATGTTAATGTACAGCAGAATTCCAGCCTAGAGAGAACAAGTGATTTGAAAAGGATCATCATTGGCTTGGCATCTCGTTTTGAAAGTTCTCATTATCCATCCTATCATTTTCTTTGCACGTGCGATCGTGGCACTGTTGTGATCCTTGAAAGCGAGATCCTCAGACATTACTGCTCCCAGGTCCCTTACATTATTTTTCCGCTCTATTGTATGGCCGGAGTCAGTAGTATACTTTGTTCTAGTTATCTCCTCCAGTTTTCCATAACGGAGTAGTTGGAATTTGTCCTCATTGAACATCATATTGTTTACCGTTGCCCACTGGAAAACTGTTTATATCTTCTTGGAGGTTAACCGCGTCCTCAGCAGATGACCTCGTGCAGATCCTAGTATCATCTGCAAAGGATGATACGGTGCTGTGGTGTATCTCTGTCTGTCTGATATGAGGATAAGGAATAAGATGGGGGCGAGTACTGTGCCTTGTGGAACAGAGCTCTTCACTATGGCAGCCTCCGATTTAACTCTTGACCACTACTCTGTGTTCGATTTGTTAGTAAGTTGAAGATCCATCTCCCCACTTTCCCAGTTATTCCTTTAGCACGTATTTTATGGGCTATTACGCCATGATCGCATTTGTCAAATGCTTTTGCAAAGTCTGTGTATATTACATCTGCATTCTGATTTTCTTCCAGTGCATCCAAGGCCATGTCATAGTGATCCAGTAGTTGTGAGAGGCAGGAGCGACCTGCCCTGAACCCATGTTGCCCTGGATTGTGCAGATTTTGGGAATCCAGGTGATTTGCAATCCTGCTTCTTAGCACTCTTTCAAAGATTTTTATGATGTGGGACGTCAGAGCTATTGGTCTATAGTTCTTAGCTAATGCTTTGCTGCCACCTTTATGGAGTGGGGCTATATCCGTTGTTTTAAGTGACTCTGGAATTTCACCCATGTCCAAGCTGCTCCTCCATAGTGTACTTAGGGCACGCGAGAGGGGTTTCTTGCAGTTCTTAATGAAAACAGAGTTCTACGAGTCTGGGCCCGGGGCTGAGTGCATAGGCATGTTGTCAATGGCTTTTTCGAAATCTATCGGAGTTAGGGTAATGTCGGAAATCTGGCATACATTTATGGAGTTTTGAGGCTCATTCATGAAGAAATCTTTTGTTTCGTCGATCCTCAGACCGATTAGTGGTTCACTAAACAGAGTCGTACTGGGATTTCAATATTTCACTCATTTCCTTGTTGTCATCTGTGTAAGTCCCATCCTGTCTAAGGGCCCGATACTAGATGTGGTATTTGCCTTGTTTTTGGCATATGAAAAGAAATATTTTGAATTTCTTTCAATTTCACTAATAGCTTTAAGCTGCTGCTGCCTCTTCTGGTTCCTGTAAGAGTCATTTAACTTAAGTTCGATAGTTTCCACTTCCCTGGTCAGCGCCTCCTTTTGCGTATCAGATATTCTAGCACTCCTGAGGAGCTCAGTGACTCTTCGTCGTCTTCTGCAGAGGGAGCGTCTCTCTCTCTCCAGTTTACTCCTGCTCTTCTTCTTTCTTAGGGGAATATGCCTAGAACATGTTTCGGCTGCCAGGAAGTTGATCCTTTCAAGGCACTGATTTGGATCCATGTCATTTAAGACATCTTCCCAACATGTTTCGTTTAGGACATGGTTTACCTGGTCCCAGTTGATGTTCTTGTTGTTGAAGTTGTATTTTGTGAAGACATCTTCACAGGTACATGCATTCTGCTGATCAGGACCCCTATGCATGTACGTCTGGACTTTGATTAGGTTGTGATCGGAATTAGTTTTTTTTTTTATATTCTTATGTCTCTTATCAGGTCCTCATTATTTGTGAAGATAAGGTAAAGTGTGTTTTCTAGTCTTGTTGGCTCCACTATTTGCTCGCTTAAGGTGTGTTTTTCGCAGAGACTTAGTAGCTCATGTGTGTGACCTTTCATCTGCGCTACCTCCGGGGATTGTTTCAGCTATAACATTATTTGCTACATTCTTCCATTTTGTATGCCTTAGGTTGAAATCACCAAGCAGTAAGGTGTTTGGGGATGGAGCTGGAAGGTTTTCCAAACAGTAATAAATTTTCAGTAGCTGTTCCTTGAACTGTTGTGAGGTTGCATCTGGTGGCTTGTATACAACCACAATGACTAGGTTTTGGTTCTCGATCTTTATTGATAGAACTTCAACTACCTCATTTGTGGTGTTCAGCAACTCCGTGCAGATAAGGGACTCTTTGACATACAGGCCAAAACCCCCTTGTTGCCTTTTTTTTTTTTTTTTTTTTTTTTTTTTTTTTTTTTTTTTTTTTTTTTTTTTTTTTTTTTTTTTTTTTTGCATCTAAAAAGGTTGTAACCACTTATCTGTATTTCACTGTCAAAGTGATCTTTTGTGAGTCTCTGTGAAGGCTGCAAGCATTGCATTAGACTCCTCTAGAAGTCCACTAATAAAAGGTATTTTGTTGTTGGTGAATGGCTTAAGGCCCTGTATATTAGCAAATATGAACGAGGTTGTATTCTGTGTTTGTTGTGGGGATTTTGTTATTGGCATCAGTAGTTGTAATTCTGGAGGGCCATGGGCGGCCACTGGCTGCGCCTCCAGTCCAACAAGGCTCCGATGTGGTGGACTATTTTTATTTCCTTCCATTTTCTTTTTCCGTTTCCTGCCACTAAAAAATCACCTGGAGTTGGATTGTCGTAGCTACTATTTTGTCTTGTGGGGTGTGTGCCTCCTGGTCCCTTTTAGATGGTATGCAGGGCAGTCGATGTTGTAACACTGCTTCTGGAGGACCGAGGAGTGGCACATTTTTGGGTGAAAGTACAGGAAGAAGAACGACACACTCCTTTAGACAGGAGGTCGCTACATTTTTTGGGATGCTCAAAGTTGCATGTCCCATTTTTTTCCCTGTTATTCCATGCTTACAGATGCCCCAAGCATAATATTTGCACAAATTCACCTTTGGTTGAGAATTGTTGGGAGGTGTGTTGTCAATTTCTGCAGGTTCTGGGACTGCACTATAATCCTCAGTATCCAAGCCAGGGCCACCCCGTCCTGGATTCCATCTACTTTCCCCAGTAGAGGAAGGAGGAGGAGACTCCTCTCCAACATCTGTACTGTGGGCCACGGTCTTGTGCAATGATGGTTGTATATTTATGGCTTTAGATGGTTGTATATTTACTGTTTTTGTGGTGGTTTTGGTATTGTCCCTAGGAGTCTGGGCTGGCAGTAAGCCTGGGTCTGGTTCAGCACTGGGGCTGGGGGCTGAGCCTGGGCCAGCACCAGCACTGTGGGTATTAGTGCTATGACTGGTGGATGGGTCTGGCTTAGCACCATGTGGGTGACTAGATAGTTTCGAGTCATCTGTTGTGGTATGGACATTCTGCATTTTTTGATACATTATCTCTTGCTCTCATGTTTTATACATTTTTGGTAGACTATCCAAGAGGTCATCCTTGTTTTCTTGATTATTTTTATCATTTATTACTCTCCTTAGTACCTTTCTGATACCTGCCCAAAGTTCTACATCTTTATTGCACAACCAGAAGCACCTTGCTATTTCGAGGTCATTTTTTGAGGCTGTATTTAGTCTAGTACAAGAGATATGGTGTTTGGAAGAGCATAGATTGCATGTGATTCTGGATTTCCTTCAAAGGATTTTTTTTACATGTCCCACAGATATGCTGTGCTGACATCCTGTCTGTATCCTACTACACTCTGTATGCCACGGAAGAAAACTGATTTCCACTTTACCTTTCTCTTGCTGATGCCAGTAATATGCAAGATGTATTTATACGAACCAAGTTTGCAGTATGTGGGTGGTGGTGTAGGGTGGGTGTGAGCCAGGCAGGACTTACCCACACTGCCACACTTCACTATTATTTTTATTACTATTATTATTATTATTATTATTATTTAAATTCCTTTTATGTAGTGCTGTACAATGTTTATCTCAAGGATATACACTGTATTCTTTCAAAATACACTTTTCACTGCGCTATACTGGGATCATTGTTTTATTATTTACACAGCAGCTAGGCCTACGCTAACTTTCCCCTACACTTCTAAGGAAAAGATTATTTCCTGTTTAGTAGAGGTAACGGTTGTATGCTCAATTTATGTATGCTGTGATTCCCTGCACCTCAATGCTACCACCACTCGTTTCATCTCTTATGACTATAGTAGTTACTTATCCGTTATTAACACTTCACTGGACCTCTGGCAATAGTTCGCTAGTGCCAGTCGCTTGTAAGATATCCCCCTATCTACACTATATATTGTACGCTGGTCTAAAATTTGCACATTTCCATAGCATAATCGAGCGAGAACTGAGGAAATGTATGGAACAAACCCAGTGAAGGGCAAGGGAGTTCTGGCCAGAAGAAAACATTGTCATGTTTCGCCAGACTTTTTCTTTAACATCCTGCTAGAAGATATCAAACACTGCTGGAACACGCGTAGAAACATGACAAGTTGTTTGTGTATCCCATTAAGGTATGATATAATAGGTAATATGGGTGAAGATGAAAAAGTTATGTGGAAAGATTATAAGATCTATTATAAAGATATCAGGAAGGTAGAATACAGGAATGGGAGGGGGGAAATAAAGTAAAAATATGTAAGAGAAAACTAGACAATTTCCTCCGCTAGACACTGACATATGTAGGCCAGCAGGCCGTCAGCAGCAACAACCTGGTTGACCAGGCAAGCACCAGACAAATCTGGCCAAGGGACGGCTTTCGAGAGCAGGAAAACTCTCTAAACCCATCAAAGGCATATCAAGGGCAAAGTATGCCAACTTTGGCATAGTGGTGGCAGCTTACTGTAGGCGGGAGTGCCTTGCCTACCTGAACTTTGACCATTTGCGTTTGGGTATTCTTTATTACAATAGCTTGCGGGTATCACCTTGACTAGTTAGCCTTGTATAGTTTTCTCTTAACGCACATGGAACGTGCATGACCGCTACATTTCTGGGGATCCATTCGGTTGGAAGAAATGTCATAACTATCGGATTTAGCTTTTAACCATTTGTATTTGGGAGATTCCTTTCATATATTTTGGTAAAAAAAAAAAAAATCTTCAAGGATCAAGATGTCGTTGACAATAACAGTTTATAGTGGCAAGGAACCTTTCAGAGGGGTGTCTTATGCTGGTAAATGGCTCTTGGGTCGAGGAATTGGAGCTACTCTCCCTCGGATCAAGCTCGGTCATCTCTAAAGGTGCTGTGACCCATATGAGTTTGGAGATTCCCCCATGAACTTTATGCAGTAATTGGTCACCATGGTAGCCGAAGATTGTTAGGGTACTGTTAAACTAGTTCACGGAGTATTGCTTTAAGATGTTTCATGCTGCTAACCCTTACTCGGTATTTTTTTAATGCACTCAACCAAGATGTTAACTTAAAAAGGTACACAAATACTTAGCCTTTTGAAAGTGTAACGTCTGTTGTATAATTGTGTGCAGTGGAGGGAGAATAGGGGCCGATAGTGGCATAGTAGAAGGGTTACACTTAAGCCAATACCCGCTCGCTATTGAGCCACACATTGTAACACTTGAATATGTGCCAACACACCTCACATAGCAAGGAATAGGCGAACTGCTGTTGTGTGAACATCTGCTCTTAACCCTTAAACTGTCCAAACAGATCTATGTTCACATGTGAAGTGCTCAAAAAGTAGATCTACTTTTTTTTTTTTTTTACGTATTTTCAAATATAACAAGAGATCAGTTTTTTTACTAGTTTTCAAATGTAAAAAAAAAAAAAAATTACGTACTTTCAAATGTTGAAAAAACGTAGAGCCACGTTTGGACAGTTTAAGGGTTAATTAAATCCCTGATAACGACTGTCTCCAAGACCACTGGGCCTGAAGTTTTGAAAGTATAGTAATGGACTACGAACTCTCCTTTCATCCCTAATAGACTCATTGCAAATGCTAGCGGAAGGAATGTTTTTAGGGGTTCATTGCCCCTTGTAGCTTGGTCTTAGAAGAGCCCTCCTAGTTGACGACGGCCTGGTTAATCAGACTATTAGTGCTACTCCAACGTAGTTATGTTTCAGGAAGGTTATTTGCGTCGTTGCAGGCGGGGTTCAATGATAAGGCTTCGGAGGCTTCTTACTTTGCTATATCGTGGGGTACACAGGCAGTGTGTTTGTGCCCAGGCAGGCTTTGTGTTGACTCAAGGATGCCTGGGCGCCAAGTGAGAGGCAGGGTGATGCCGTTTCAAGTGACATGCCTACCAGGCTTGCCCTCTGGGGGGAAGTTATAGGAACTGGGCATATAGGCTTACTGGCTACAGTAACCACAGTCTGGCTGACCAGGTACCGCTAGGTGAACGTTATTTATAAGCGCTGTTGAAGATAATGATGGGGAATGTACCATGGCTGTTCTAATTCCGACCGTTTTTGATAGCATTTCGGAGTAGACTTAGTCGACTCCGACTGGAAATATAACTTTTGCTTCTAAGTCTTAAATTCTAATGATAACTAGTGGCTGCTTGTGGTTGAGAGATATCTGAAGTTTGTAGTAACCTGGTGTTGGTAGTAACAGTTTGATACGCAGTAACTATTGATTCCATCTCTGGTACTGTATTTGAAAGTTGTAGTAACACCTTTCCCTTGTCTCTTTCGGTGTCCTATATTGGAACGCTAGTGGAATGTTTGTCTTCATTATCCTAAAATATTTTGAAGATTTGTTAGTAACAGCGACTTAGATTAATAACATTTAGTTAGCAGCTGGCAAGATAACAGTAGTAGCAGCTCCAGCAAGATGTTATTGATTCTGGTCCCGCCATCCTTCCCTGCAGCATACCCCCCCCCCCCCATTCCTCCCTCCCTCCCTCGACGCCTGGAGTGAGGGGGGGGGGGTCTTCTCAGGGCGAGATGCCACTCTCCACAGGGTGATTGCTCTGTTAAGAACCCAGCATCTTTTTGGCATAAATGATGGGGATGTGTTGACTTTATAAATTTGACTGCCGATAACACTACACGAATTATGAATATATACGGGTTGCAGAATGCTAAAAAATAAATAGAACAATCGAGTGATAATTTATGTAATATGAGTGAGTTGGTCGTATAACACGTTGATAAGCAAATTTCATGATTGTATAAATGGAATGTTGAAAACTGATGAATAGTCTGTTTTTCTAGTGCTTTGTAAATAAAACAAAACCGCCTTGCTTTTGATTAATATCTTTGTCCATGCCATTAATGCACAGCTATAGTTAGTTCCTGTTGAGATCCAAGATCAAAGACTGGGAATTTAGTGTATTTTTTTTTAATACATACGCATGTTTATCCTGAAACAAATGCTTTATAAACACTGGTCAACAGCACAAGCAACCAACATGGAAGAAGAAATGCAGTATAATGTGATCCTTTGACAACGTTACGCCAACAGTGTTCTTTTATCAGGTAACAAACATTGTACGTATTATACTGCAATTGTTTTTCCATCGCGTCTGTATTTTATACCATTCGTCTCCACGAAGAAAGTGAAAGTTAGTCATGCCATTCTTCTTGCCTTCTCTTCAGTTTTCTCCGTGTGGGTTGCCTTGTGCCATGTTTGCTATATAAATTTAATTGCAGCTTTAAGGCGGGCTACCAGATGTATAAAAAAATTATAATGGCTACTAATATATTAAAAGCAATATTAAATGTGTAGTCAATCAGATATTCCTAATCTCTACTCGAAATTCACTTAATACAAAGAAGCGCAAGCGGACTTCTGCACTTCTTGGTCAAACAAAATATTTAAAAAATAAATGTATTATAAACCTTCACTTCACAATTGTGCAAGACAGGTATACAATACCGACAAGATGAAAGTTAACCCGATGTTGCACAAGTCTTATCTTTATTGTAGACGTTTCGCCATCCAGTGGCTTTATCAATACAGTCTTGGACATAATTAGAAAACAGAAGAACTATATACAGAAGATGAGGTAATCAGTCCCTCAGCCTTGGAGGTGGTGTTTACAGCACCATGGTTGTAGAGATTCTGAAGCACAGGTAAGAAGACTGGCGCTTATATAGGCGTCAGTGAATAGGGACGTGTAGCAGACGAGGACATAGTCACTGGTAGGCGGGATTCCCCAATTATGTCCAAGAATCTGTATTGATAAAGCCACTGGATGGCGAAACGTCTACAATAAAGATAACCAGATGTTGCACAAGTGTCTTAACTTTCATCTTGTCGGTATTGTATACCTGTCTTGCACAACTTGTCAGGCACTGCAACATCATGGTATCTTGATTCAGAGGACATCTACATGACCACCTTCACGACTTCTACAACTAGCCCATCAATTTGGGAAGGACCTACTTCCACTGGGGAATCCCGCCTACCAGTGACTATGCCCTCGTCTGCTACACGTCCCTATTCACTGACGCCTATATAAGCGCCAGTCTTCTTACCTGTGCTTCAGAATGACAAAGAAAATAGAGTAGCAGCCCAGCCACCGTGGAGAGACGTCGTCGTTCCTGCTCTTCAGCTGAGCAACTCTGAACACTGTTGCTCGAGATTTTTCTTGAGTTATCCTGAGGGGACAGTCGCGGGCGTTTGTGCTCCGTCAAAAACTGCGTGTCTTGATAGTAGTAGAAGGAACAGAATGCGGGAAATAAGCGTGTGCAACCATAAAGTGCATATACTCCTTTGAACAAACAAAAAAGGAATATCAGTGAACGCTAAATAGGAAAATATGGATTATAGTGTCACATAGAGAGTGCCGGTGGAGAAAGGGTTACCGTGGGAAATAGACCTGACCAGCACTAGTGAATTATTGCCGGGTGTCGACACAAGTGGAAATAAACGAATATCGATCTATCTATCTATAAGTAATATAGTGAGTGACAAGGATATATATGTGCAGTGGCATAGTGAACTAAATTGTAGATACGAGTAATCTAAATTATCCCCAAGTATAGCGTACAATATATAGTGTAGAAAGGGGAATATCTTACAAGCGACTGGCACTAGCGAACTATTGCCAGAGGTCCAGTGAAGTGTTAATAACGGATAAGTAACTACTATAGTCATAAGATATGAAACGAGTGATGGTAGCATTGAGGTGCAGGGAATCACAGCATACATAAATTGAGCATACAACCGTTACCTCTACTAAACAGGAAATAATCTTTTCCTTAGTGTAGGGGGAAGTTAGCGTAGGCCTAACTAAGTGAAGTGTGGCAGTGTGGGCAAGTCTGCCGGCTCACACCCACCCTGCACCCACCACCCACCCTGCACCCACCACCCACCCTACACCCACCACCCACCCTGCACCCACCACCCACCCTACACCCACCACCCACCCTGCACCACCACCACCCACCCAGCACCACCACCACCCACCCAGCACCACCACCACCACCCACCCTACACCCACCCTACACCACCACCCACATACTGCAAACTTGGTTCGTATAAATACATCTTGCATATTACTGGCACCAGCAAGAGAAAGGTAAAGTGGAAATCAGTTTTCTTCTGTGGCATACAGTGTAGTAGGATACAGACAGGATGTCAGCATAGCATATCTGTGGGACATGTAAAAAAATCCTTGGAAGGAAATCCAGAATCACATGCAACCTATGCTCTTCCAAACACCATATCTCTTGTACTAGACTAAATACAGCCTCAAAAAATGACCTCAAAATAGCAAGGTGCTTCTGGTTGTGCAATAAAGATGTAGAACTTTGGGCAGGTATCAGAAAGGTACTAAGGAGAGTAATAAATGATAAAAATAATCAAGAAAACAAGGATGACCTCTTGGATAGTCTACCAAAAATATATAAAACATGGGAGCAAGAGATAGTGTATCAAAAAATGCAGAATGTCCATACCACAACAGATGACTCGAAACTATCTAGTCACCCACATGGTGCTAAGCCAGACCCATCCCCCAGTCATAGCACTAATACCCACAGTGCTGGTGCTGGCCCAGGCTCCCCCAGGCATAGCACCAATACCCACAGTGCTGGTGCCGGCCCAGGCTCCCCCAGTCATAGCACTAATACCCACAGTGCTGGTGCTGGCCCAGGCCCAGGCGCTGACCCAGACCCAGCCCCACCCCCCCAGCCCCAGTGCTGACCTAGACCCAGCCCCCAGCCTTACTGCCAGCCCAGACTCTCCTAGGGACACTACCCAAACCACCACAAAAACAGTAAATATACAGCCATCATTGCACAAGACCGTGGCCCACAGTACAGATGTTGGAGAGGAGTCTCCTCCTTCCTCTACTGGGGAAAGTAGATGGAATCCAGGACGGGGTGGCCCTGGCTTGGATACTGAGGATTATAGTGCAGTCCCAGAACCTGCAGAAATTGACAACACCTCCCAACAATTCTCAACCAAAGGTGAATTTGTGCAAATATTATGCTTGGGGCATCTGTAAGCATGGAATAACAGGGGAAAAAATGGGACATGCAACTTTGACCATCCCAAAAAATGTAGCGACTTCCTGTCTAAAGGAGTGTGTCGTTCTTCCTGTACTTTCTTTCACCCAAAAATGTGCCACTCCTCGGTCCTCCAGAAGCAGTGTTAAAACATCGAGTGCCCTGCAAACCATCTAAAAGGGACCAAGAGGCACAGACCCCACAAGACAAAGAATAGTAGCTACGACAACCCAACTCCAGGTGATTTTTTAGTGGCAGGAAACGAAAAAAGAAAATGGAAGGAAATAACAAAAATAGTCCACCACCTTGGAGCCTTGTTGGACTGGAGGCGCAGCCAGTGGCCACCCATGGCCCTCCAGAATTACAACTACTGATGCCAATAACAAAATCCCCCCAACAAACACAGAATACAACCTCGTTCATATTTGCTAATATACAGGGCCTTAAGCCATCCACCAACAACAAAATACCTTTTATCAGTGGACTTCTAGTGGAGTCTAATGCAATGTTTGCAGCCTTCACAGAGACTCACACAAAAGATCACTTTGACAGTGAAATATGGATAAGTGGTTACAACCTTTTTAGATGCGACAGAAAAAACAGGCAACAAGGGGGGGGTTGGCCTGTATGTCAAAGAGTACCTTATCTGCATGGAGTTGCTGAACACCACAAATGAGGTAGTTGAAGTTCTATCAATAAAGATCGAGAACCAAAACCTAGTCATTGTGGTTGTATACAAGCCACCAGATGCAACCTCCCAACAGTTCAAGGAACAGCTACTGAAAATTGATTACTGTCTGGGAAAACCTTCCAGCTCCATCCCCAAACGTCTTACTGCTTGGTGATTTCAACCTAAGGCATACAAAATGGAAGAATGTAGCAAATAATGTTATAGCTGAAACAATCCCCGGAGGTAGGGCAGATGAAAGGTCACACACACGTGAGCTACTAAGTCTCTGCGAAAAACACACCTTAAGCCAGCAGATAGTGGAGCCAACAAGACTAGAAAACACACTTTACCTTATCTTCACAAATAATGAGGACCTGATAAGAGACATAAGAATATCAAAAACAACTAATTCCGATCACAATCTAATCGAAGTCCAGACGTACATGCATAGGGGTCCTGAACAGCAGAATGCATGTACCTGTGAAGGTGTCTTGACAAAACACAATTTCAACAACAAGAACATCAACTGGGACCAGGTAAACCATGTCCTAAACGAAACATGTTGGGAAGATGTCTTAAATGACATGGATCCAAACCAGTGCCTTGAAAGGATCAACTTCCTGGTAGCCGAAGCATGTTCTAGGCATATTCCCCTAAGAAAGAAGAAGAGCAGGATTAAACTGGAGAGAAAAAGACGCTCCCTCTACAGAAGACGACGAAGAGTCACTGAGCTCCTCAGGAGTGCTAGAATATCTGATACACGAAAGGAGGCGCTGACCAGGGAAGTGGAAACTATCGAACTTAAGCTAAATGACTCTTACAGGAACCAGGAGAGGCAGGAGGAGCTTAAAGCTATTAGTGAAATTGAAAGAAAATCAAAATATTTCTTTTCATATGCCAAAAACAAGGCAAATACCACATCTAGTATCGGGCCCTTACTCAGACAGGATGGGACTTACACAGACGACAACAAGGAAATGAGTGAAATATTGAAATCCCAGTACGACTGTGTTTAGTGAACCACTAATCGGTCTGAGGATCGACGACCCAAATGATTTCTTCATGAATGAGCCTCAAAACTCCATAAATGTATGCCAGATTTCCGACATTACCCTAACTCCGATAGATTTCGAAAAAGCCATTGACAACATGCCTTTGCACTCAGCCCTGGGCCCAGACTCGTGGAACTGTTTTCATTAAGAACTGCAAGAAACCCCCCTCGCGTGCCCTAAGTACACTATGGAGGAGCAGCTTGGACATGGGTGAAATTCCACAGTCGCTTAAAACAACGGATATAGCCCCACTCCATAAAGGTGGCAGCAAAGCATTAGCTAAGAACTATAGACCAATAGCTCTGACGTCCCACATCATAAAAATCTTTGAAAGAGTGCTAAGAAGCAGGATTGCAAATCACCTGGATTCCCAAATTCTGCACAATCCAGGGCAACATGGGTTCAGGGCAGGTCGCTCCTGCCTCTCACAACTACTGGATCACTATGACATGGCCTTGGATGCACTGGAAGAAAATCAGAATGCAGATGTAATATACACAGACTTTGCAAAAGCATTTGACAAATGCGATCATGGTGTAATAGCCCATAAAATACGTGCTAAAGGAATAACTGGGAAAGTGGGGAGATGGATCTTCAACTTCCTAACAAATCGAACACAAAGAGTAGTGGTCAACAGAGTTAAATCGGAGGCTGCCATGGTGAAGAGCTCTGTTCCACAAGGCACAGTACTCGCCCCCATCTTATTCCTTATCCTCATATCAGACATAAACAGAGATATACACCACAGCACCGTATCATCCTTTGCGGATGATACTAGGATCTGCATTAGGCTGTCATCTGCTGAGGACGCGGTTAACCTCCAGGAAGATATAAACAAAGTTTTCCAGTGGGCAACGGTAAACAATATGATGTTCAATGAGGACAAATTCCAACTACTCCGTTATGGAAAACTGGAGGAGATAATAACTAGAACAGAGTATACTACCGACTCCGGCCATACAATAGAGCGGAAAAATAATGTAAGGGACCTGGGAGTAGTAATGTCTGAGGATCTCGCTTTCAAGGATCACAACAGTGCCTCGATCGCACGTGCAAAGAAAATGATAGGATGGATAATGAGAACTTTCAAAACGAGAGATGCCAAGCCCATGATGATCCTTTTCAAATCACTTGTTCTCTCTAGGCTGGAATACTGCTGTACATAACATCTCCATTCAAAGCAGGTGAAATCGCAGATCTAGAGTGTACAGAGATCCTTTACTGCACGTATAAGTTCTGTCAAGCACCTTAACTACTGGGAATGCTTGGAAGCACTTAGACTTGTACTCGTTGGAACGCAGGATGGAGAGATGTATCATAATCTACACTTGGAAAATCTTGGAAGGAATGGTCCCAAATCTGCACACAGAAATCACTCCCTACGAAAGTAAAAGACTGGGCAGGCGATGCAAAATGCCACCAATAAAAAGTAGGGGCGCCATTGGTACACTAAGAGAAAACACCATAAGTGTCCGGGGCCCAAAACTGTTCAACAGCCTCCCATCAAGCATTAGGGGAATTGCCAATAAACCCCTGGCTGCCTTCAAGAGAGAGCTGGACAGATACCTAAAGTCAGTGCCGGATCAGCCGGGCTGTGGCTCGTACGTTGGACTGCGTGCGGCCAGCAGTAACAGCCTAGTTGATCAGGCCCTGATCCATCGGGAGGCCTGGTCATGGACCGGGCCGCGGTAGCGTTGATCCCCGGAATAACCTCCAGGTAATTCTTCACCAGAGCTGAGAGGAAACTTGCTTGCAGTCACTTCGAGCCCCATCCCATCAAGAGGGTAAGGCGGTGACTTGCTTGCTTGTTCACCCCTCTCATCCCCATCCCCCCATCCTTCCCCATCCTCCCCTCTCCCAAACATCAACACTGGCCCACACACTAACACACTACATACATTGCTATCCTTCTGACTTTCCTATCTTCTTTTTCGACAACTTCGCTTTGGCGAGTTAACACAAGGCATTTTGACCATCCGGTAGCCCGTGTGGTTTTTTTAAAATCCGGCCGATCTTTGCCTTGGGCCCTTTTCCCTCACCACTCGAGGGTAGGCTATCTTAGGGGGCTGACCTTCATAAGTCAGCTGAAATAGGATGCTAGTATAACATTAAGGAAAGTTCCCTTTTTGTTAAGAAACTCCTCTGCCTGATGTTCCTTCCTAGACATCATGGCGAGGATTAGAGTAAGATTACGTATTAATGGAAATCAAATGTCGATGAAAGAGATTCTAGCATGTATTTGCTCGAACTCAACTGTTGCTCCAGTGGATGTTTTTCAAACCCACGCTGGAGCAGTACTTCTCTCTTCGGAAGAAGAGTTACTTCAACTGCTGAAGCATGATGTCCTTGAAAAACTGAAGACTTCTGGTGTTACCCCAGTTGCACCTGAGAGCTATCAAGCTCAGGACTGTGTTTGTTGCAAGAATCAACAGTTTCATGAAACATAGCACAGTGAATGAAATTGTAGAGGACTTTAATACAGAGAATGCTGAATTTAGGGCTGTAGAAGCACACAAATTCTCTAACCCAAACAACAACAAGGTATCCTTAAAGTTAATACTTGAGACACCTGAGGAGGCCAAACTTGTGTGTCAAAATGGCTTCAAATGTTTTGGCACCAGATGTACACCTGACCAAATCTCTCTTGAACGCTTTGTCAGTGTGACACAATGTTTTAAGTGTTATGCCTTTGGTCATAACACCAACAAATGCAGTACTCAAGGGCAGATTTGTAGCATTTGCTCTGGTCAACATTCTTATCGTGATTGTAATAATAAAAATACACCCAAATGTGTCCTCTGCAACGGAAAACATCATGCTGTTTCTGCTATTTGTCCTGAAAGAAAAAAGGAGATGCAGAAAATTATTGAAGCCAAGAAACTGTCCACTTCTAAGAAGACCACTCCCCAGGCACCGCCAACGATGTCCCAGACTTCCTTCCCAGCTCTGCCTGGATCAAGTGGGACTCCTCAGGTCTCTACCAATGGTTTCAATGTTTGGAATTCTGCCCCTCTTGGAGTGCCCCACCTACAACATACACAAACGCAACAAGGTTCAGTCTCATCTCCTATGTCTCGGGTATCCACAGCCGGGGATATGACGAGAGCACAACTAATGTATATGTTGGCCAAAGACATAGCAGGTGGTGACATTCAACTCTGCTCTCAGGTTTTAAATGATCTGTTAATGGCTAATGGGATCACTCCCATCACTATCCCAGAAAATGTGAAGGCTGTTATGACTCAGACTTCTCATAACAAGAAGTATGTACCCTACTCTACATCTAAAAATAAGCCTAAGTCATCCCTGGCCCAGGGATCGCCCACCTCGCAAACCCAGGTTGTCAACTCCCCTCAACCCGATAAGTCAACACCTGAACATAACAATGCCCCAGAAATTGGTGCCTACTCTCCCGCTATTGAAGCTGATCCTGTTGAACAGGAACTTTCCCAGGGTAACTCACCTTGCCTACCTAATTTTCCCTTGGAGCCTCCACAGTCTCCCATTAACTCTCACGAGCCTCTGCTTCCTGTAATTGGGAATATCATACCTCACTTTTCTGATGATGATGATTAACGATTCTAATGAGCCTGTTAATATTACTACCTCTAGTGAAGATGATGGCATTTTTAATACACAAGCACCTACGCAAAAGTTCCCTCCTCCCCTTGACGAGTCCAGCAGGGATAGTGTGGATACAACACGTAACATTACTTGCAGGCGTTCAGACCGCAGTACACGAGCGAAGTGCAAGAAATAATGGGGGATTACAATTTTCCAACTTAATGTTCAACATTTCTTTAATAACCGTTACCTTCTTGAGGTTGAACTACATAATTACAATCCCGATGTTATACTTTTGAACGAGACAGCTGCAAGAGTTGATCAACATATTAAATTACGTGGTTACTCTACTGTGGAGAAATCGAGAGGACCATTTAGTGGTGTAGCCATCTTAGTTAAATTAGACTATACATTTAAAAATATTCATGTTGATGAAGATAACATTCTTGCAATAGAAATGACAACGTCTCATGGACAACTAGTGATAGTAACTGGATATTTTCCCCCGAGACAACAATATATATAGTCAATTCCTCTACATAGGATAATAAACAGGAATATTCCAACAATTCTAGCTGGAGATTTTAATGCTCATCACCCTGCCCTCTTCAACTGTGGAGCTGGTATTCCACTGGGTGACTTAAAAGGAAAACAACTCTTTAATATCATGACAGCTAGAAACTTGTCATTTTAAGGCCCATTCTTTAAATCGTACATTGGACCTCATCCAGGGACACCAGATATAGTACTGACAAACAGGGACTGTGACATCTTTCACTGTCGTATATCTCCTGGTGGAAACGTAGGATCTAACCATATCCCTGTTATAATACAACTACAAACTTCTCCATTTAGAATACCTGTAACTCCTAAACCCAATCTTAACACCCTAGGATTTGACCCTTTCTGGGCATTTCTGGGTGAAGATGAAATTGTGTCATTGGAAAATCTACCTTCCACTGCAATTGATGATGCAATCAGGTCCCTGCATAATCGAATAATTGAAGCTACTAATGCAACTTGTCAATTAGCTTCCACAAAGATATACCAACAATATAAACCTACTAGGGAAATTAGAAACAGTTTAAGAAATTATCAAGCAGAATGTCGAAGGCATCTTCAAACGCGACAACCACCAGCAGCTACACTGCACCGATTAAGGCAAGAATTAATTAACATGATTAGTCATCACAAACAGGACTTATGGAAATTGCTAGTTCTTCAAGCTAATCAGTATAAACGTGAACCAGCAAAATTTTGGAGTAAGATCCGACAACTTTTAGGGGCAAAACACAAGGCTCCTAACTACCTAGTTCATACCTTCACTGATGAGGATGAAGTTGAAATTAAACTTGACGATCCACAGGGCTAGTCTAATTTGATGGGTGATGTATGGGAGAAAATTCTCTCCCACAATAACAGTCGTCAATTTAACAATAATCATTATCAGTTGGTAAATGAATGGAGAGATGAGAACTTGGATGATCTACAACCACTACCTTCCATCGATACTTCAACTCTTGAAGATACCCACCCGCTTACTAGACCTATTACATTACTAGAGATGAGTCAGGTTATTGGAAGAATGCGTAATAGAGCCCCTGGCCTCTCTGGAATAACAATGAAACAAATAAAGTTCCTTCCCAGAAATTGTAAACAGTCTTTGGTAAATATCTTTAATGCCATCTTGGCCTCAGGACATTTTCCAGTGGTTTTTAAGACTGCTAGGATGATCTCTCTGGGTAAGCCCAATAAAGACATTCACCAACCTGGGAACTATAGACCTATATCTTTACTTGAAGTCACTGGAAAAGTTTTAGAGAAGGTCATTTCCAACAGATTGAACTACTATATGGAGTTTAATCACTTTTTTACTGAAAAACAATTTGGCTTTAGAACACGTAGAAGTACCAATCATGCAATAAATGTTATTTTCGATACTGTAGCAAGTCTAAAACATCAGGGGAATCTTGCCTTAATTGCCACCAGAGATGTTCATAAAGCTTTTGATAGCTTATGGCATGATGGCCTTATATACAAACTCATTGACCTACCAGACCATAACTGGACTTTCCTCAGAGTAATATATAATTTCTTAACTCAAAGAAAAACCATTCCCACCTTTCATGGCAGGTCGACAGAGCCTTTTATACCGACGGCTGGTGTCCCACAAGGTTCTTGTCTCGGTCCACTTCTGTTCAACATTTATGTGAATGACCTTCCTCAACCAGAGTTTAGTGATACGATTGTGACACAGTTTGCAGATGATGATATTCATGTCGTCTCATCAACTCCGGTAACAGGAAAATACAAGTATGAGAGTCATAGAAAAAATGAATATTGAACTTCGTAGAACATCTAATTGGGAAAAGAAGTGGAGAATTACGACTAATCCTGACAAGGTCCTTGTTAGCACGATAGGATGTTTTGCATCAACAATTGAAGATAAAGGAGGTATCTCCATCAGAGGTACACCTGTAGCCATTAGAAACCCTAACAAGATTTTGGGATACGAAATAGACAGGCTGCTCCACTCAACATCTCGTGTAACTAAAAAGATCAACATGGCCAAAGCCGGTCTTAGCAGTCTCTTTCGATTCAATCAAGCCCCTCAACATGTCATAAACATTGTATACAGATGTTTTTTAAGACCTATACTCGAATACCCTTGTGTCCCAATGTCATTAACAACAAAGACAACTATGCTACGGTTACAAAGGGTCCAGAATAGAGCTCTTCGCTTCATTACCGATACCAGGAGGAGAGAGAGAGTAAAAATGGCAGATTTACACATACAAGAAGATATTACTGCCATAAATGTACGCCTTGACACCCTAAAAAAGAAACAACTTTATACATTGCAAGAACTATACATGCCAGATAGAGAACATCCTATACAAGTGGTAAATACCACGGATTATATCAATACTCCTCCTCACAGGACTCAAAGAATGACTCCCACAGAGGGTCCGTCGTTTTATACATAAAGATGATTACCCTCGACCCATGATATTGAGCAACCTCCCTGATGAAGAAGATTGAGTCACACCAGAACCCTTCTTTGTATACTGAGAACATCATCGTCCCCAATTAGGGAGACATCTTATATAACTTTCTAATGTAAAAATTATGCCATTTACTATGGCTGGACACCACCTGTAAGTAGCCATTGTCACGGAATTCTATAAACTGGCCAGAAAATTGCCTTCATTGTCGCATAAATATCCGTTGTGCAATCGCAAAAAAAGCAATTGCAACTTGTATAATTACTACCAATTCAGAGTCATGTACTTATATTCTGTTATATCTATGTGACTCTGATGGGTTAGTCTTATACCTCTTAAAGAATATCTTATCATTTCACGTACACTTTTTAAATTACACCAAAGTGGTGGGGCCACTTACCTTTTATATCCTACCTCTCTCCCCCCTCCCACCCTTTTCCAAAACTTCTATCCTTACCCATCCTTCTTCCTTGCCCATCTCACCAAAGCTCTGGTCTGGATACCGAATACCGAATGCTTCAGAATCTCTACAACCATGGTGCTGTAAACACCACCTCCAAGGCTGAGGGACTGATTACCTCATCTTTTGTATATAGTTCTTCTGTTTTCTAATTATATCCAAGAATCTGTATTGATAAAGCCACTGGATGGCGAAACGTCTACAATAAAGATAACCAGATGTTGCACAAGTGTCTTAACTTCACAATTACTGAAAGTATTAGACAACACTTGGGTAAGATGGACACGTATTATGGGTGCTAGGTAGGAAAACCTCGAGGTATATAGCATGGAGAAATGTTGGAGTCTTAGAGGAAACTGGATCAACTGGGCTGTGATAGGTATGTGGGCCAGCGGGTCGCCAAAAGCAATATTCCGGTTGAACAGGCAGTTATCGGTACTTGGAAAAGCCTGTCCTTAGACTGGGATGCGTGGATAGAAAAACTCGCGATATCTGTCAAAATATCGCCAGTAGGTGAGGAATTAAAAGTAGACCACCTAGTTTTACAAAGCCGCAAATAACAGGCAGTATTTAGGGGATGTCTTGGTAAGAGATAACACTTGTTTAATAACTGAAGCTAAGGTGTGTAGGTTACAAAGGCAGCATCAGCAGGGTATCTAAGTCAGTGCACGATTAGCCCCACTAGTGGCGTTGTATGTATGCAGACATGCTCGGAAGGTTTCTCCTTGGATTACTAATAAGCTGACAATGATGTATTGTCGAGGATTTTATAATTATATATATATATATATAATATATATATATATATATATATATATATATATATATATATATATATATATATATATATATATATATATATATATATATATATATATATATATATATATATATATATATATATATATATATATAATATAATTTTATTTATTTTTATTTATTTATTTTTTATTTATTTTTTATTTTTATTTTTTTTGTTACATTCCGAATATTCATCAGTAGTAGAGGTTGTGGTGCGATTGTGGGCAGACGGTTTGTGACCACTGTATTTGATTGTAGAATACAATGGAGGAGGTACAGTCCTGCAGAATTATATACAAAAGACAGAAGATGAAGTAAACAGTCACTAAGCTTAAGATCAGGTGTTCAGTACCGTAGTCTTGATGAATCTGAAGCACAGGCTGGAAAGTGAACTATTGTACCTAGGAGTCTGATGAGATGTAGCAGATTAAGGTTTTCACAGGTAGGAGAGACCTACCAATGGAAGTAGGTCATGCCCCCTTAGTTGAGCCAGATAAGGTTGCGATATCCTTTGTACAGAGGTTTCACTGTGTTGCAGTGTTTGACAAGTATTACTAGTACAACAAGTAGATTACTAGTACAACAAGTAGATGAATTAGACTTGTAACATGTGTTCTGTAGACTGGCCAACCAGTGGCTTCAGTCCTGTTCTGTATATACTTCTGAAAGTCTTAGGGACTGATTACACTGGTTTATTTTATTTTGAACAATTTTATGCTGGGGGGGGGGGGATTTTCGCCTTTTTGGAGAGCTGAAAACGAATAAGACCATAAAGAACAAAAAGGCACAAATCGACTTTGACTATTTACAAAGTCACACTAGCAGGAAAGAGGGAGGTAGCCATTATGTGTATATAGGCGAGCGGAAAAAAGGACGGGAGAGGGAAAAGAGGTGGTGGTAGTAGAAAGTTAATTGTCTAAAGTTAATTATATTTTTAAGCAGTTACGCATTGTGACTACAGAAAGCTATATATGGTTTAAACAGTTGTGCATTGTTGATCTGAATAAAACCTTTCACGTGAACAGTTTATTTAACCTCCCTTCCCAGGTCAAATAACAGCAGCCGGCCTCAGTACATATCTTAATAAAACCAGTTTGCAATTTTAAGCATTTCCGTATTCAGTGACCCCAAAATTAGTAAAGAATGACTATTTTTATTTTCGAAGCAATTTTTTTTTTTTTTACTGTAGACCACCCAGTATTACCTCTTTTATAGACTTTATTTTGTCTCTATTGCATTGATAGTTACTAGTTGGCGAAACTTCTACGTGAGATACACAGATGTTGCACATAACTAATACATCAGCGCTTACGTTAATAAAATTAGAAACCATCCGATGTGGGTCTTCATGAGATTCTTAGGGGTGTCGTAGTTTCTTTATATCTTTTTTTCTTTCTATTTTTCACTTTCTCTTTCTCTCTCTCTCTCTCTCTCTCTCTCTTTCTCTCTCTCTTTCTCTTTTTTTTTTTTTTTTTTTTTTTTTTTTTTTTTTTTTTTTTTTTTTTTTTTTTTTTTTACACAGGGTTTGACAAGGTTAAGGATCCCTAGCTTTATTGACAGCTATATTACAGGTTAAGGATTCCTAACTTTATTGGCAAGCTAAGAGCTGTTACCTACATCAGCTCATTTGAAAGCATTTTTATTGTTATGAGACATAAAAGTACGGGACAGGATGAAGTTGGAGCCATCTGTGGGCCAGCATTTTCATTTGATCAACTGACGTTATCTCGTTGACATTATGCTGTACGAATGTGTTCCATACTCGAGTCATCCTGGGTATGTATGATCTCAGATGGAGTGATGTTCTGGAGAAGGGTACAGCCAGAGTGAAATTGCTGCTTTCTGCCCGTCTTGTGGCATAAAAGCTTGTTTCACGCTGTCCTCGAAGTGGATCCAAGTGTGGTATTTTGACAATATTGGCCTTGAACATAACAGTAAGGCCACCCACATCCCTCCTATGTTGAAGGCTCTGCTGAAATGACAGATCTATCCAGGATGGGTCCAGGCGAGAGATGAGACGTCTTGCTCTGTTCTCTACTCTGTCAAGCAGTCGCAGATGAGAGGGGGGGGGCAGGCAAACCAAGAAAGTGGAGCATACTCAAGGTGTGAGCGTACTTGTGCCTCGTACAGGATCTTGCAACCCCTACTGTCAAGCAGATGCGAGATACGGCGAAGTGCTGTAAGCTTCCTGGCTGCCTTGTTTGCAAGATTTACAACATGGTTCTTCATGGTTAGTTTGGAGTCAAATTTCACCCCAAGGATATCAACTTCTTCTCCAGGTGCCAACATCGTCCCATTCATCCTTACTACTGCACCAGCATTACCATCATGGTGCCTAGAGACGATCATCATTTGCGTTTTCTCAGGTGCAAATGTTACTTGCCATCTATTTCCCCAAGCTGATATAGCTCTCAGCTGGTGATTGATGTAGCTTAGAGCAGCTGGCATTTCTTCTCTTGGATAAGTGAATGTCGGTGTACAGTCGTCTGCATATGCATGTGATTCTG
>NC_091337.1:7294120-7301620 GCF_038502225.1 Cherax quadricarinatus | reverse complement strand
CACAGTAGTTGTAAACGAGACAGCATAAGCATGTTACAGCAGAGGTTCGTAGCATTTTACAAAAAAAAAAAAATGCAGAAGTTATCTAAAGCAATGATAATGAATTATAAAACGGCTAAGAATAGTTGTAACCCATGGCGTGTCAACTATTTGGTCTGTTATGTACCGTTGGGGTAAGTTCACTATGAAGTAAGTGACATTGTTCGATAAACTCGCCCTCAGAGCAAGTCTTCTGAAGTTATATAATGGATTATGGCGCTAAAGAATAAGTAAGACTGATAGAAAAGTGTGCTTGGCAGCCGTTATTCGAGCATAGGTGATGACGGTGGTAGTGAATTTATGGTGGTGCGCACTTGGTGCAACATTATTGATTGAGTCACCTGGCTGGGTCCGTGGTGGTTCCAGGCTGACTACTGTCGTGTGGCTCCAGCTGGCCCTTTTCTGCCGCTTTTGTGTGGAAAAAGCTGGCTCCCTGTTGCCACAGTTAGTGTAGCTCCACGTAAGCCTTTGCTGCAACTAGCACTGTGTAGCTTCATTGGCCGCTTGCTTGGTACTGTCATGTGTTCCTGCCACGGCACGCTACCCTCGTGTCCGTACTATTCAACACGTGTGGTATTAGGTTTTCTAGTAGTATTTGTACCCCAACCATTTTGGCTTCTTGAGAAATGAACTAGCAAATGCCGAGGCGAAGGATGCTATAACAAGAACATTTGTCAGTCCTTAAGAAGTGGCAGGTCCGGTGGGCCCTTCGGGCGAGAAGCAAGCTAAACAGGGTTCGGCAAGACGTAGGTATTTGGGCCCTCTCCTCCTTCAGGAATAGTCACTTTAAAAAAAAAGTTGTCGGTTAAGGATCGGCACACGCATCTGCCCCATAGACGCCTGTTCAAAGGTTATCCCGCACCTTGTGTGTTGCTTGTTGTGTGGAACTATGGAACACATTGTATCTATTGCCTACGGCTTAATGTTTTTAGCTTTCGTCGTTTTTTTTTTTTTATTGGGTGCTTGCAGTGACTAACTCGAGAGGCTTGATATTAACAGCTTAATCGGATGTTAGTGTTGTTGGTTATTTGAACTTGGCTTTACGGTATATATTTAGTGTATTCATTACTAGATTTTGTTGTTACTTTAACTTCTTTCATGTCTTATATTGCCAAGTGTTGAATGGTCTACTGTCAAAAAGCTCTTCAAATTTTGAAATGACCAACTTGCCATTCCCCACCCACGAGTCGCCACTATTATTCTGCAATTATTGCTTCTGCTGTTATTACTATTACAATTACTGCTATACTATTGCTATGAATTATTATTACTGTTACTATTATTATTTCTACCGTCCCCTCTCCCGCTTTTTGCCATAACACTGTAGAAGGGGAGATAATGGAAGTATTGTATCATTAAAATGATAGCATAAATAGAATATGTACTGACAAGATGAAAATTACATGAAACACCTGGGTATCTATTTTAAATAGATACTCGTCTAATACATGTCTAATTTCTCAGTGGAACAGTACACATGGAAACAAGGCATAGAGATGGTGTTGAAAATAACCATCCAAAAAAAAAAAAAGCGTTGGTTGATAGTTTTATAAATTCACATTTGGAAAGGGTATAGGAGGCAATGGTTGTAGAAGAATGGAACGAAGAGCCAAGTAGTGTCATCTAGGGACTTCTAGGTATTCTTTTTTTTTAACCCTTTATTTCTTGCATCTAACCTGGTTACCTTTTTTCACCCAGATACTAAGATTCTTATGGGTTTGGCGCTGTTCCGTAAATAGTAGTAGTAATTATAATTAATAAGTAGCTTTAAAGGTCTGTATGATGGTTTGGCATTAACAAAACTTGCCTGGCATGGCCCAGTAGGCCTGCTACAGGGCTTCTGCTAAATAAAATTTTCCATTCCCTCTTCCACATCTCTTCAAACTCTCCCTTTCTCCCCTTCCTAACCCTCACAAAAGTTCGTACCCCCTTTAGGTCACAGCAATTCATCCCCTGGCTCGCCACATCAATTACACCGGAATTATATGGTATGTGTATTTACAAATAAACGCACATTAACGTTAAACTGCGTAGTTGGTAATAGGGTACGTTAGTTTTTTAATGGGTAGTTATTGGTTAAATGCCAAACTGTAAGTGTAGCACAAGTGCGTGGGTAGTGAGCATAATATTTTGTTCCAAGGCATTATCAGGTGTCACCTGTGCAACTAGCTGGACCTGCTGGGTGCCTGGGAAGCCTGTATTACAAGGGTTATCTGCGATATTAGTCTTCTCGGCAAAGCCCTTCAGCATTGTGGCAAGCTATCGCAACGATAGTGTTTCCTGTTGGTGGTTTACTAGTCGGCGGAAAATCATACGACTACCCATTTAATGTTGTAGACCCACGACGGGTGCGCAGTAAAAAAAAAAAAAAGTGCAGTGCTGTGAAGTGTTGGAGAGGGTACCTAAGGCACGTGCAGGTTAAGTCTTTGGCCCTATGGCAAGTCACGGCAGCAGCGACCGCTGGATTACAGCTAGAACAGTGTGTTGCTTGCTGCTGTTGCTAGTTTATTTGAAAAAACACCTGATAATTTTGCAGACACATCAAAAGAATTTGTAAAATAAAAAAAAATTAATCCACAACTACGCAGTTTCTCTAGGGAGTGTTGCAGTTGCTGGGTGATTGTGGCAGTAGCGAACTGGCGGTGCTATGAGCTACTTGGTGCCAGATGGCTTCTTCATACATCTTTGGTATATATGCCTTTTAGCATAATTTAAAAGTGTTAATCTGAGAAACTCAGACTGGCATCAGTATTATGCACATCTTGTCCTTACTGTCCCCCCCCCCCAAAAAAAAAAAGGCATATCACGGTGAATTACCTGCTTGAAAGACGTGACCCTTCCAAGATAAGTTGGTTGTCAAGGTGGGGAGAATTTTTCAGCTTGGAGTTAGGGTAGCTTGAAGTCTACACCTAACGTTCTTAAGTCAATCGTACAGGCTCAGGTTAAATGCCTTCACCTTCCCTATGCCGTCTACAAGTTCTTGTCTGTTAAAATCTTGATACATGATGCACTCAGCAGGATTAGCGTTTTTTTTTTTCTTCCGGGCTCATGAACTTTACTTTTACTTATATTCAGTATTCATTTATCTACTTTTTTTTCACTTGTCTTTGTTACAAAATGTTTTTCTTTCTATTTGAGGCGAGGTCTGAGATTATATATATATATATATATATATATATATATATATATATATATATATATATATATATATATATATATATATATATATATATATATATATATATATATATATATATATATATTTTTTACATACACTGTATTAAGATATAAAGTTTGATGAGGGGTAAGTCACTTTTATATTCAGATTCAAATTGTAAAAGGCATCAATGTTCGATTCTGTTCGTGTTTTAGTTTTACTTGGAGAATTTTTTTAATATTAGCATAGTGCCAGTCTACTGCGTACGTAAGAATGGAAGACAAAATTGGGTAACTGTGGGTGTAGTCGCATATTATCTCCCAAGAGTTTGGCGAGGGGCCTGGCACCTGGTGTAACAGCCAGTGTTCCTACTTTAGACACTTGCTAGTAGTACCGACAGCCGGTCTTGTACCTCCTGCCTCTGAAGAGTACATTTTGAAGGTCATTACCGACTGCTGTACATACACAGTATCCTCCTCTGTCCTCCATTTACACGCTTTTATCGTTGTTCATTCACTTCAGTTTATTCTTTTAACTTGTTAGGAAACTTCCTCATGGGCAGCCTTGGTCGTTAGCGAAGGACTATTGATTTAAGAAAAATTTGCGGATTTGGTCCATCGCTTTTCTAGCATCAAACATGAATTTTCCCCTTCACGTCTGAAATATTATGTGACTTGACGCCTATGACATGACATTGACCGAATTATGGATATGGTTTTTATTAAATACTTAGCATAGTGTAAATTTCATTGTAGTTTCCGAAATATTTCGTCATGATTGCAACAAGTTGATAACCTTAATAAATTGTTGTGGTTCATAGCCAGTTATGATAGCTACATATTAATAATGTCAGGAACCTAAACACTGTTTCGAATGAACAGTGGGCTCTAGACTGTCACATAAATTATAATTGAGCTGGCTTCCCATAGTATACAATTTTATCTACCACCCTTCATATGGCTCCAGTTTTCCACTTGACTGACCACCATTGCTCTCTCCCGCTTCGTTGCCGTCACTTCAGTGTTTATTGCCCCTCTTATTTTTCATGGAAATCTCTTGTTCATCTATGTAGTTGCTGACTGAAAGTAGGTAGACTGTAAAGCAGTATACAAGATTTTGGATGAACGTGAGTTCCTGTGCTTAGTTGTGCACTCGTGGTAGATGGACATATCCTTTATCACCACTTCATCTCGCTCGTCACGTTGGCTCTACCAAGACTGGAAGCTTATCCTAAAGTCCTTTGGGGGCTTTTCGCATACCCTGATTTTTCTAGCATCTTAAGCAGCGTATCCTCTCCCCCCCCCCCCCTCTAATATTCTAGGTAAGACCCCAATGGGGGTGAGTGGGGAAGTGGGGATAGGAGAAGAATAGGTTGGTTAGAGGATGGTTGTTAGTGTAAGGGAAAAACCAGGGCTTAACCCAGTTGCTGAGCTGATAGTGACTGAGGAGATCGGACGCAGCTTCGGGCCTTAGGGTGGACGGGGGGGGGGGTGTCAAAGCGTGAATCGCAGGTACATGGGCAATATTATAGGTCCCCACCTGTGAATACAGGTTAGTGAGTCAAGATTACAGAAGGGTTTTGTATAAAGGGATAGGGTCAGGGTCTAGTAGTGAGTAGAAGAGGTTGTGTGTGTTTGCAGATCTGCGTATTTCGTCGTCTAGGTATGAGGTCCAGTAGTAATGTCGGGTCTCTAATCTGTCAATGGTCCAAGTCGGACCGAAACGTCGTCGTAAGCTTCTCTCTTTTATATGCGGGTTATTTGTGTATCTAATGTCACTAAGTAGTTTCCAGTACACGTTCAGGGCAGGGAAGTTCGCACGGGCGTGGATGAACTCGCTTGTGAGGAATTCATCCCAGCGGATGTCGAACACTCAGCGTAGAGTTTTGTTCTGGATACGTTGTAGTTTTAGTCGGTTTGTCATAGCAGCTAGGGAAAGGGCTAGTGGGCAGCAAGTGATTAGTGGGCGAATGAGGGCTTTGTATAGGTGTAGTTTTGTTCGTGTGGAAGCTTGCCATAGTTTGGATAACCCCGACAGGGCCTTTGTTGCAATGGCGTGCTTTTGGATGTTTGTTGTGTATACGGAGGTTGTGGTCTAGAGTAACTCCTAAGACGTTAGTTGTCTGAGAGACGGGGATGTTGGTGCGGGTATCTGCTGTCCTGTGTTCTACTAGGGAGGGGGGTTCGTGTTTCCTGTAGTGGAAGTAGGTGATCTTGGATTTTGCAGGGTTAGTTTTTATTCTCCATTTTTGTTCCCATTTTGCGATCTGGTCTACTTCGTCTTGTGTTTTGCGGGCTAGTGAGGTTATTTGTCTGTGGGTAGTGAGTTGGGTGATGTCTGCGTACGCAAGGGTGACGGTATTGTCAAAAACTGGTGTTGGGATGTCATTGGTGTAGAGGATGTAGAGGGTAGGGGAGAGGACTCTTCCCTGTGGGGCTCCTGCATGTAGTGGGAAGTACTGAGGAAAGCATCCTTGAAACTTTATCCTGATAGTCCTGCCATCTAGGAAGTTAGAGTAACTTACAGATGGTCGGAGGGAGGTCGAAGTTGGAACATAGCTTGTACTTTAACCCGTAAACGGTCCAAGCAGATCTACGTTCACATGTGTAGTGCTCCAAAAGTAGATCTACGTTTTTTACACATTTTCAAATGTAAAAAAAAAATTTATTTTTTTACATTCAAATGTTGAAAAAACGTATATATACGTTTGGACCGTTTACGGGTTAAGCCATTGTGCCATTGTGTGTCAAAAGCTTTCTCAACATCTTTGGCTACAAGGGCTTTTTTTTTTTTTTCCCTGGTTTTGGTTTATATGAATGTAGTTGAGAATTAAGTTCAGTGCATCTTGAGTGGATCGGTTAGTTCTGAAACCAAATTGGCCATCATATAGGAGGGAGTTTGTTTCAAGATGTCTGCGTAGGCGTGAGTTTATGATTCTTTCAAAGATCTTTCTTAGCACTTCGAGCAAGCTGATGGGGCTGTAGTTTTTTGGGTCAGAGTGGTCTTTGTTGGGTTTTGGAATGAGGATAGCTGTGGCTGCTTTGAAGAGGGGGGGGGGGGAAGTAGCCGAACGCTAGTGATGCATTGAGGAGGTTGGTGTAGGCAGAGATGATAGTCGGGAAGGTGTTTTAGGATGTGGTTTATGCCGGAAGCTCCTGGGGCTTTTGGAGGGAGGCGCTGGATTTGTGTTTTAATGTCATTGTTCAGTGATGGGGGTGTCCAGTTCCTGAGTGGCGGTGAGTGAGTCAGGTTGTATGTACCTGTCAGGTGACGTTAGAGGCATGTTTCCAGTGTTCCATTGGTCTATTTCTTTGTCTGTGTGTGTGTGTGTCTGTGTGTGTGTGTCTGTGTGTGTGTGTCTGTCTGTGTGTGTGTGTCTGTCTGTGTGTGTGTGTCTGTGTGTGTGTGTGTCTGTGTGTCTGTGTCTGTGTGTCTGTGTGTCTGTGTGTCTGTGTGTCTGTGTGTCTGTGTGTGTGTGTCTGTGTGTGTGTCTGTGTGTGTGTCTGTGTGTGTGTCTGTGTGTGTGTCTGTGTGTGTGTCTGTGTGTGTGTCTGTGTGTGTGTGTCTGTGTGTGTGTGTCTGTGTGTGTGTGTCTGTGTGTGTGTGTCTGTGTGTGTGTGTCTGTGTGTGTGTGTCTGTGTGTGTGTGTCTGTGTGTGTGTGTCTGTGTGTGTGTGTGTCTGTGTGTCTGTGTGTGTGTGTGTGTGTGTGTGTGTGTGTATGTCTGTGTGTGTGTCTCTGTGTGTGTGTGTGTGTCTGTCTGTGTGTCTGTCTGTGTGTCTGTGTGTGTGTGTGTGTGTCTGTGTTGGTTACCTTTTGGTCCTAGGCACATGTCGATTAGACACTAGGCCCGTTGTATGTGCATGTGTGTGTGTTGCAGAGCATTTGGTTGTGGGGGGTGTGGGTGGAATATGTTCTGCCAGATATTCTTAAAGATGTTGCTGTTTGTGGGTCGGTGATGTTTCTGTTGTCGTGGGTGATGTGTTCGAATTTGCTGTTGTTGGCGTTACCTCGGATTCTGTTAATGAAGTTCCAGAAAGTTTTGGGGTCTTTTATTCGTTGCTCATCCGCCTGGTGAATGAGCCCGGCCCAATGAGTGTTGTGATTCTGCTCTAGGCTGTGAAGTCTAAGATGGCCCCGCTTCTCCGCTGTCCTGGCTGAGCCATGTATGGATCCTGCCTCTACCATTTCGATGTGTTAAATATAGGTGCAGGCTCCAGACTTGCGCTTCATACTCTGCTAAACATGAATGAATTAAGCTGTGTATGAAACCATAAATGTGAAGACAGTTATTAAGTTAAGTAG
>NC_091337.1:7279120-7286620 GCF_038502225.1 Cherax quadricarinatus | reverse complement strand
CACCGTATCATCCTTTGCGGATGATACTAGGATCTGCACCAGGCTGTCATCTGCTGAGGACGCGGTTAACCTCCAAGAAGATATAAACAAAGTTTTCCAGTGGGCAACGGTAAACAATATGATGTTCAATGAGGACATATTCCAACTACTCCGTTATGGAAAACTGGAGAAGATAATAACTAGAACAGAGTATACTACCGACTCCGGCCATACAATAGAGCGGAAAAATAATGTAAGGGACCTGGGAGTAGTAATGTCTGAGGATCTCACTTTCAAGGATCACAACAGTGACACGATCGCACGTGCAAAGAAAATGATAGGATGGATAATGAGAACTTTCAAAACGAGAGATGCCAAGCCAATGATGATCCTTTTCAAATCACTTGTTCTCTCTTGGCTGGAATACTGCTGTACATTAACATCTCCATTCAAAGCAGGTGAAATCGCAGATCTAGAGAGTGTACAGGGATCCTTTACTGCACGTATAAGTTCTGTCAAGCACCTTAACTACTGGGAACGCTTGGAAGCACTTGACTTGTACTCGTTGGAACGCAGGAGGGGAGAGAGATATCATAATCTACACTTGGAAAATCTTGGAAGGAATGGTCCCAAATCTGCACACAGAAATCACTCCCTACGAAAGTAAAAGACTGGGCAGGCGATGCAAAATGCCCCAATAAAAAGTAGGGGCGCCATTGGTACACTAAGGGAAAACACCATAAGTGTCCGGGGCCCAAAACTGTTCAACAGCCTCCCATCAAGCATTAGGGGAATTGCCAATAAACCCCTGGCTGCCTTCAAGAGAGCTGGACAGATACCTAAAGTCAGTGCCGGATCAGCCGGGCTGTGGCTCGTACGTTGGACTGCGTGCGGCCAGCAGTAACAGCCTAGTTAATCAGGCCCTGATCCATCGGGAGGCCTGGTCATGGACCGGGCCGCGGGGGCGTTGATCCCCGGGATAACCTCCAGGACTTTAAATTGTTTTATTTGGTGTCTTTATAATATGGAACATTCATGCTTTAACAAAGTTGGAAATAACAGTAGTGGCCACTTCTTAATGCTCTTGATAACTGTCAGCAACTCGTGTTCAAATTACTTAAGTAACCAACAGTTTCTTGAACTTTTTCAAGCCTTGAAACACTGTTCCCCTCAAGGAAGGTTCCTTGATGTTGGTGAGGGGCTCTTGATTTAGGGAATTGGATCTGTGCTCCAGTTCCCTGAATTAAGCCTGAATGCCTTCCACATCCCCCCCCTGGCGCTGTATAATCCTCCGGGTTTAGCGCTTCCCCCTTGATTATAATAATGAAACACTGTTATTAGGTATAAAGAACAAGGCACAATACCGTAACTGAAACAATACACACGCAACCCGCACAAAGAAACGTAGTCATAAGCGTCTTTCTCCTATGTGCTGGTTAGTTACTAGGTATACTAGTAATTTCTGGATGGGGTATTTGATTTTTAAGAGGTCGTTTGAAGGTCGTCATTAAATCAATATACGGCAAGTCAGATAGTTAGCTTGATTAGTTTGACAGCACACAGTTGTAGGCCACTTCGCGCATCACAATCTGTTCACATTCTAGACATCAGTAAAATGTTGACACAATTGTGTATAAAAATAACTGGTATTGTAAATGCAGAGCTAAATGAGATACCTGATTTCCATAGTGCCAGATTATAAAATTGAAGCCTAACAACCCTGGCCTAGTAAGCTCTGCATTCGATGGCCGTTAATTAAGTCCGACAAAGGAGGTCTAATAATGCTAATAGAAAGTCAGAAAGTCAAAAAATATGAAAAAAGTTTGCTTATATATATATATATATATATATATATATATATATATATATATATATATATATATATATATATATATATATATATATATATATATATATATATATATATAATATATATATAATTTATTTATTTATTTATTTATTTATTTATTTATTTATTTATTTATTTATTTTATTTATTTATATTTATTTATTTATATTTATTTATTTATATTTATTTATTTATATTTATTTATTTATATTTATTTATTTATATTTATTTATTTATTTATATTTATTTATTTTTATTTATTTTTATTTATTTTTATTTATTTTTATTTATTTTTATTTTATTTATTTTTATTTATTTTTATTTATTTTTATTTATTTTTATTTATTTTTATTTATTTTTATTTATTTTTATTTATTTTTATTTATTTTTATTTATTTTTATTTATTTTTATTTATTTTTATTTATTTTTATTTATTTTTATTTATTTTTATTTATTTTTATTTATTTTTATTTATTTTTATTTATTTTTATTTTTATTTATTTTTATTTATTTTTATTTATTTTTATTTATTTTTATTTATTTTTATTTATTTTTATTTATTTTTATTTATTTTTATTTATTTTTATTTATTTTTATTTATTTTTATTTATTTTTATTTATTTTTATTTATTTTTATTTATTTTTATTTATTTTTATTTATTTTTATTTATTTTTATTTATTTTTATTTATTTTAACATCCAATCAAGTACGCCACATAGCATGTGTATAATTCGCAGTTAATGGCCTGAGGCTGCTAAGGGATGGTTAACAAGTTAGTGTAGTAAATTGTGGCAAGTTGCTCAGCCTTCCCAAGTGTGCTATGTACATCCTACAAGCGTCATGTTAGCTTTGTGAGAATATACAATATAATCTACTCACTATAGTTGCCACACAGTTTTCTAGAGCTGATATTATACATAGAGGATGTAGTTGGTAGAAACCCATTCAGAGGAGTATTTGTCTGTGTGAAACAGGGACATGTTAAATATGTCGTATTAGAGCAGGATTACTGCTTTTCCTTGTCTCATGAACAAGTAAGATAAGTAAATTTTATAAATCACTGCGTACATTCAGTAAACCATTTAGTTCTTAATAGATCTCATTCATGTAATATACTTGGCAACAAGGCCGATGATCCCCGGGCCATCAAAAGATATACAATATTAACAGACAAGGAAGATAACAAATTTAAAAATGTTAAATGGTCATATATATAAGTTATTCAAATGTACAAAAGGGCCGTATAGTGTTAGCATCGACCACTAGGAGGAGAGACGTACTCGGGCAGTTTCAAGCTTTTTCCAGAATAGTGTTTTTACTAGCCAATTCATCTAAACAGTATAGTATTATTCACTGAAGATAACGTGATAATTTATTAAAAAGTACGATAACTGGGCGGAGGGGAGGCAGTGGCAAGCGAGAGGGTGCGGGAAGTAGCAGGGGCAGAATGTGGCTCAGTGTGGCATCGATCGTAACTACCACCCCTATGCAGGGAGGGAGGAAGGGGGGGATTGAGAGTGGGGGGGGGGCACCATGACGAGCAGCAGTAAAAGGGTCTCTTGGTTTCCAAAGGTATTGAGAACACTGGGGAAACCATGATTTAATGTCTTTGACTTTAGAGCTTGAGGCTGTTAATGTCTCTGTTCACTTTAGTCACTCCATCCATATTAGAACGAAACTAATAAAGGGTTATCATAGCTGCCACTGAACCCTTTGTGAATTACTTGAAGACTTCCTCATCGTCCTATCGATATTTTATATCAGGTTTTATAGTTGGAAGAACAAAAACCGACGACTGTATAACCCATCTTGTGATAATATATTGGAAACTTGCCTAACTTGTTGAACACATTTCAACTTCCGTAAGATATAGGTGTCGCGCACTTAATTTCTAGTATGTTAAAATAAATCGTCGCTCAAGCTAGAAATAAAATTCCTCACTGTTGGCTGACATACTTCACACAACAAATGCACAATGACAGCAGTGCATGCACCCGTTTAGTTTTAAAAGTGTAAGTTACATATGGTGTATTATATTAAATACTGTTTTTTTTCATTAACATTCCAATTAATTTTGTGAGTTCCGTGATAATGTACAGAGCCCTTATGAAAAATTCTCTTAAGCGAGAGCCACTTTGGTGTTGAATCCCGTAACTGTGATGTTAGTGTGGTTTGTGTGCAGCATTTTTAGTGACTCGTTGGAAAATGCATCACTCGAGAATACTAAATCATAACTGTACTAACTGACCAGTATTGTCTTCATTATTTGTGCTGCAACTAACGTATAACAGAAGGACATCAACAACCATTATTATAATATACCTGATAGCGTCTCACATTAGTTTACTATTTTTCATAATTATAGCTTATGTTCATCAATTTCTCTGATTTTAGGTATGATGGTTCCTCTTAGATTTTCATGTCTTGACTTAACTTTAGTAAAGATTTTTTTTTATTTTATTATTTACTAAAGTGTTTCTATTGCCCAGCTTTTGCATCAGTAATATTTACAGTTTTCTTGTAGAATTAATTCTTTAAATCAATGTCCAACTTGTATCTTTAATAAGTGCTTCTAATCTTGCTTCACACTTTTATCTTGAAAAACGTAAAACATGGCTCAGGTGGCTGGACATGGACACATCAGAGGCTCTGATTGTGGCCAGTCAGCTTAGTGAACAGATATTTGAAAAGTATGAGCCTGTTGTGTGGTTGGTGGGGGTGGTCGTCGTATGCAGGTCATGGTAGGTGTGGTGAGATGACTGTGGAGAGCTTAGTGTTTGGAAAATTGTTGGTTGAGATATGCGAATGTCATGTATGGTTGTGTATGTGGAGAATGTTGAACGTATATTTTTACAGTAATGATTTGTCTGTAAGGATTTTAGTGGTGGATAACGATTAACGGGGGGGGGGGAGATAGTTGAAGCAAGGATGTTAATGTGTTAGTGTGATATAAGTTTGATCAAGAATCAGGATCACCTGAAAGTGCTAATGATCATAAGCAATGACCTTAATGGCTCATTAAGAGCACCTGAAAAGCTGTCACTGACTGGTCAGATTTAGTGTCTGTTCTCTTCTCCGTTATCTTAATACTAGAAAAGTAAGTAAATGACTTGCCCAACCATTTTAACTCATTCTTTACTTTAATTTTCGTCAGTTCTTGCAAGAAGGTGCACGATTGTGCTGTGTTAGTGATTGTGAACTTTTAATGCAGTCGCTTCTGAATTGAGTTTTATGAGCTAAGAATAATTAGTTTAGCATGGAGGATGTGGAACGTGGATGAATCTTAGGAATGTTTGTGTTAATGGGGCCTGTGTATGGTGTGCCATTCGCTACTGCTAATACTACTACCACTACTGCTACTCTTGGTGTGAGCTCAACAGCTCTTTAACAGTCTACCTTCTCTTTCCTCTTCTCGCACGCTCACAGGCGCCTGGTTCAACAAAGATCAACTGGACCCAAGAGGTAAGACTCTACCTCTACTTCATAAATCTCCTGAATCTGCTTGTATCAGTCGTCCCTGCTTATTGCTGTACTAATCGCTCACGTGTGCATACAGTGCGTCATTTGACAAATGTACTGATGTCTTATTGTTTCGACACGCAGTATATTTTTGCTGTGTAGATGTATTGTTGGTGTTTGTCACTGAGGTGTGTAGTACTGCATGTTAACCACCCTTCCCTGGAGTAATGTACTATACAACAGATTAATGTGTAAAGGTTTCTCAGTGCGCCTGCCAATGGTTTGGATTTGGTACTTTTTGTTTAATTTGAAATGGTAAGTGTCGAAGATCCCGTATTGTGAATTTGATGTTTTCGATTTTCACTTCTCCAGAAAGTAACATTTAGGATGTATTTCGTGAATATAAAATCCATGTTATTGTGAGTCTTTAAGAAATTCTGACATTCCAGAGCCGTTCCTCTCACTGCGTGCCCGCCCGCCACATGCAGACATCCCCCCAGGCATTTCCCCCCCCCCCCCGGGCAATTCCTCCCCACAAGCACGCACGCAGTCCCCTACGGGGGTGATACGCGTGAAAATGGGGGAGACTCAAAATGGGGAACAAAACTGTTTGATTACGGCCACGTAAACACATGGTAATGGGTTTCAAACAGAACTGAGCGCCAGTACATGTAGAGTACTGGGTAATGGTAAGGTCAGGTGTTTTGGGCTAAGTTTGCTTCAGTATTTTGCCCCGTGGGACCAGTTGGGCAGCGCCACTCATCGTGCTACTAAATACACCTCCAGAAAAACTACATTACAGTCCATAAAGATGACGAGCAACAAGCACACTCCCGAAGATCAGTCGTGGGATTGTCACTCCAATTAGCGCCTGCAACCCAAGTGAGACCCGTACAGGTTTGCACGTGTCCAGGTCCTGCTCACCCACCTCCTTGCCAGACTTATAACGGAGGGTTTTCATTAATATGCTTTCATAATGGTTAAATGTGTGGATTTATGTAATCTAACAGGGAAGAAAATGGTATTAGAATTAACACTATAATCTGAGTATTGGGTCTTCCAAGAAAGAACGAGTGTGACCCTGACGGTTGTAAGGTAGTGTTAATGTTAATATTTTTAAGTACATGCATATTAATATTTTAAAAAGTATCGGCTAGTATTTGCCATTTTTTCGCCGATACTGATACTTTGGTACATTTCTTTATGTATGTATGCATGCATGCATGTTTCCTAAGATATCTCTTCTGAAAATTTACCGAATCTTTTTTTCTTAACTTAATTGACGTTGGGCACCTCTTAAGAAAATTAGTAAAGTGAGAATTGCTTGCATACTTTTACCGAAGCGAACAAACTTGAGAACTATACAAATATACATCGAGAAATCTTAGTACCATGAAGGGTAGAAGGTAGGGCATACCATCTGACTTATCATTTGGGAAGGAAGAAGTAAATGGCGGCATAGAAAACTTGATGCAACGTCACAGATCTGGCCTCAGCTAAGTCGGTAGAACTGGAAGCTACAAATCTGTCCAGAAATGAACATTAACTTAATTACAACAGCACATGCATGATTGGTAGATTCTTTGAGGAACAAAGGTGACGTTGTTAAATACGTTATACACATTGTCCAGCTAATCCTCGAGTGTTATCACCGGTGTGAAACCTGCGTATGCGGGAGCTCCAAAACTTTGACCTTTGCAACCAGACTGGTTCTGAAGCTGACGGGGGGGAATGAGTTAATAAACAAGGAAGGATCACAAGGGATCACGACGTAACAAACATAGTAGTACTGATGTAATGAACACATTTATACGAAAGCAAGTAAATTATACAGTCAGGAATGTTAGAAGTACTACAGTGCAACGCTAAGGAAATAAAAAGAGCCTGATAGCGTATTAATGGCACATTTTAGATATAGATCAACATTAAATTTGAATGTCAAGAGGATTAGAACCAACGACACTCTTTAAAGATATGGGGGGGGGGGAGAAGCTTTAGTCGGACCCCTGCAGATGTAAAAAAAAAAAAGTGGTTTATGGTATAATAATGAAGTTTTGTTCACCAGGTACTTGTCAGTTCACACGTGAGAATTGTCTTTGGTGGATGAGATCTAAATAAAATGCCAGGAATCTCATATTATCTTGTTAATACGTTTGTGGGTATAAAGTAAAATTGATATAAACCTCTGCGAAGGTTGAACATTGTGCAACA
>NC_091337.1:7256620-7269120 GCF_038502225.1 Cherax quadricarinatus | reverse complement strand
CTCCGCCGGCTCTTCCTTCGTCCCATCTTTCCTCCCTCTTCCAGTGGTCGCCCCATCCAACACAGCCACCAGTGAGTACTGTTCCTGTGTGTTCAGAAATGGACTACTCTGCATGAACGTGTTCACACCACACTCGCTCAACGAACCGGCAACCTGTGTGGCCCTACTAGGTCCTCTTTGCTTATGCCTTTCCAACTTAATGCAGCTCATGATGAGACTTAGTTTATCATGAACACAAACTACATTTGTGAATTAATGTTCAGTCTCTGAGGTTACAGGGCTTGAATAAAGGAATAACTTACTGTTTATAATGGTGCCACAGTAATTGTGGCAAAGTAATTATTTATAACAATCGTAGCGTCTTCTGTCACCGCTATTCGGAGCCTCTGTATTGAGGCAGCTTCCGATTACCAAAGTGTACTCAGCTCATGCTGCCTGGCCCACTCGCCTTGCTGACTCTTATAACTCATTGTCTTTGTCAGTGAGCTGTAGTAGTTGGCTGGGTGCATCACTTTACAGGTGCTTGGGTCGATGTCCTTGTTGCTGGTAGATTACTGCTCGCAAGCAACTTCTTGTGACGAAGCTGGTGATGGTTCCGGGAATCCTAGCCCCTGCGGTCCGGCCTCAGACCAGGTCTCGGCAAAGATGATGTTGCTTGCTACACGCACTCCCATGCAGGCACCACGTCTCGGCTGATTGGGATCTTTTTCTATTCGCATGTTAATTATGAGAGTTTGAAAGTGATAGTTGATAAAGAACAGCTAAAAAAAAAAAATGTACTCTTGAACGTTCATCTTTATTAATGGCTCCGGTAATCTTCGTCCCTGCCTCGGATCAAGCCTCCTAATTTGGAGTAAAAACTAAAACCCATTGTGTACAGAATGTAAGCTATTTACAAATAAGGACCCAATAGGGTAAAATTTAATATAAAATACCGACAAATGTGAATCCAGGTATGCGCAATATTAAAATATTTTTAATGAGGAAACTCTTCGTAGAAATGGTTTCTTCAGTCTCGAAGAAGCCATTCATGGAAAGACGTTTCCTCGGAAAGATATCCTGATACTGTGCACATCTTGTTTCACAAGGATCTGGTTAATTTTCGTTTGAAAGGCGTTGATAAAACTGATGTAATAAGAAAATTAATGGATAACTTTAAACATCTTGCTAATGATTTGATGTAAACGGTTGGAAGACTGGTGTTGTCTGAAATAAATGGTAGGTGTAGTCTTGGCCAGTGTTCGTTGTATTTGGCTTAAGGGGAAGGAAACCAGCTTGGTTACGGGTATGTTAGGAGTTGTCACCTTGAAGGTATGCATTAATAATGGTGAACTCCAGTCTCTACTGCACTCAACCTTCCCTTACCACATCCTGCTGGCAATGCTCCCACCACCACCCTGGCGCTTGCCCCAGAACTGTGTAGTGCCACCCCACCCACCCAGAACTACTGTATGTAGTGCCCCCCTACCCACCATCCCAAGGATTGGGGTGCCAGACCATCCACCTACTATAGGGTCCCCTAATTTAGTTCAACGAACGTTCATCAGAGCTTATTTAAACTTAAATACACTAGCAGCTGCGTAAAGGGTTCTAAATTTTTCATAGGTCTTCATTAACGTACTTTTTAGGTGTTTATAAACATCCTAGGCTTAATTTTATTTTTTTCCTTATAAATATAAACATTTCAGTGTTTTATCAAAAAATGACAAACTTGCGGTTTGTAGCATTTGTTAGAATGTGTAAAGTTTAGCTGCAATAGCATACAAGAGAATTTACTTGTAGCCTGGTAAGGAGAGGGTGGAGCAAGACTTTTTTTGAAGTGATACGATAGCAGATAAGACTATCCACCCTCAAGCTCATCTGTTAGTCCTGCCCATCAGCCTAGTAAAATCAGTCTTTCGACTTTACGAAAGTCGAAAAAATTTTACGTAAGAATTTAGAAATTAAATTTGTAGACGTTTCAAGTATTGGGTAATAATTCTTGAGTGTTTTACCACCTCAGTCCAATAAATAAGAGGTCAGAAAGAATTTCATTGTTCTGTAATAAGTGATGGCGGAAAATAATGTTGCATTAACGTAATTGGCAGGTGTCGTGCAAGGTGCCCTCTCGCATCCACCCTTTCCCTTCCTCTCGACCTTGGCCACCGCTTACCCCGGGGGGGGGGGTTTGCTGCTCTCGCTGTGGAGATGCACACCTTAGTAATTGATGTGCTTGCTGCATACACAACTGTACCACTTGACTTCCGTATGGTGGAACCACCGTGAAAATATATATATATGGAAAGAGGCACATAATGCCATATAGTTGGCCACTGTGATATGCCGTGGGCTGTTATCAAGTCATTTAATAAAAACGAGATGACACGAAGTTGGTAGTGGAAGTGGATGGCCTACACAACCCAGATTAACTTAGCTTTGTTTCAGTAAGATCCATATTCTTCCAACTTGTACATAATGTAATGATGGGGTGTAGTATCGCTAATATGGACAATCCACCTTGTCCGTTGTTGCAAGGTTGATTGGTGTGGTAGCTAGTGAGTAGGGAGCCTAGTTACAATAACTGCAACATTGGTTCTGAGGTATTGGAGGATTGTTTTTTTAATGAAACAAGATGTACACATGACTGAAGTGATTTAATTAAAACATGTTAGTTAATTTACTCTTTTTCCCTCCTCTCTCCTTTCCCCTTGTCTTCCTATTCACCATTTGCTTGTTCACGCTCCTTTCCCACTCGGTACTGCAGACCGTCCGCTTAACCACACACATCATAGCACTTTTAAAAACAGTCAAGTGGGATACTGTTGACGGCGCCTTGAACAGATGAAATATGACTTTCATTGCAGCCGCGCTCAATGGGTGCCCATTTTCTGTTCGCGCAGATTTTTTTTAATCACTTCATGATTTTTAACGTAACTTAGAAAAGTCCTGTAAACCGTATGTGAAGTGACAACTGCTAAGAGGATGGATTGGGTACTGATATTAGTTAGTTCCACATTTCGCTCCAATCACGTTAACTGTGACGCGAGGGTGAGCCAAGTAAAGTCAACTGCTGGCATTTGCTGCTCCTCGTGGCAGGTGTTTGTTTTCCAAAGCAAACTCCTGTGCATTCTCGTTGTGAATTTAGGCACTGAGGCGATGTACTTCAAGGGGTGTACCATGTACTGTTTATAAGAAATATAGGAGATGGGAAGTAAACTGATGGGGTTAAAGAGGAGTGGTGTCATTTAATAAGGTGGAGGGAGTGGGAATGTCCAGTGCGTTCTAGTAGCAGTAAACCTCTTGCCAATTACTTCAACACTGGGTTTTAAATAAACCCATCGAGAAGTGGGTATGTCATGAACTCTGAAATAGTTATTACTTTTAGGGGGGATCAGCATTCTGTAAGTCATACAGTGAGTGGGAAATAAGTCATGGGGATAACGAGTTTTATGAAAGGAAGGGAGAAGAGGGTGGCTCTGATCCCTTGGATCAAAAGCCCTTCAAAGGTTGACAGTGGTCTTCGCGGTTCTACTATGTATAAAGGGTCAGTGAACGCCAACACTAAACAGTACTGAGAGTTGAAGAGGTGTTGGGTGTAATCCTGCCATGTATCTATACCTATAGCCTCTGGTTTTCCATTGTCCCTTTTCTCTAGATCATTTCTCTGCCTTAAATGTTTCCTTATTATGCATTAGTTTTCTTGATAAGTTTTGCATTTTTTCTCATGTCGAATTTTGAGCAAGATAGTGATAATTATACACCAAGGGGTGAAAATACTTTCACTCCATCAACACAACGCATTCTCTTTCATAATATACTGGAATTGTGTGTGTGTGTGTACTCGCCTAGTTGTACTCGCCTAGTTGAGGTTGCGGGGGTCGAGTCCGAGCTCCTGGCCCCGCCTCTTCACTGATCGCTACTAGGTCACTCTCCCTGAGCCGTGAGCTTTATCATACCTCTGCTTAAAGCTATGTATGGATCCTGCCTCCACTACATCGCTTCCCAAACTATTCCACTTACTGACTACTCTGTGGCTGAAGAAATACTTCCTAACATCCCTGTGATTCATCTGTGTCTTCAGCTTCCAACTGTGTCCCCTTGTTACTGTGTCCAATCTCTGGAACATCCTGTCTTTGTCCACCTTGTCAATTCCTCTCAGTATTTTGTATGTCGTTATCATGTCCCCCCTATCTCTCCTGTCCTCCAGTGTCGTCAGGTTGATTTCCCTTAACCTCTCCTCGTAGGACATACCTCTTAGCTCTGGGACTAGTCTTGTTGCAAACCTTTGCACTTTCTCTAGTTTCTTTACGTGCTTGGCTAGGTGTGGGTTCCAAACTGGTGCCGCATACTCCAATATGGGCCTAACGTACACGGTGTACAGGGTCCTGAATGATTCCTTATTAAGATGTCGGAATGCTGTTCTGAGGTTTGCTAGGCGCCCATATGCTGCAGCAGTTATTTGGTTGATGTGCGCTTCAGGAGATGTGCCTGGTGTTATACTCACCCCAAGATCTTTTTCCTTGAGTGAGGTTTGTAGTCTCTGGCCCCCTAGACTGTACTCCGTCGGCGGTCTTCTTTGCCCTTCCCCAATCTTCATGACTTTGCACTTGGTGGGATTGAACTCCAGGAGCCAATTGCTGGACCAGGTCTGCAGCCTGTCCAGATCCCTTTGTAGTTCTGCCTGGTCTTCGATCGAGTGAATTCTTCTCATCAACTTCGTCATCTGCAAACAGGGACACCTCAGAGTCTATTCCTTCCGTCATGTCGTTCTCAAATACCAGAAACAGCACTGGTCCTAGGACTGACCCCTGTGGGACCCCGCTGGTCACAGGTGCCCACTCTGACACCTCGCCACGTACCATGACTCGCTGCTGTCTTCTTGACAAGTATTCCCTGATCCATTGTAGTGCCTTCCCTGTTATCCCTGCTTGGTCCTCCAGTTTTTGCACCAATCTCTTGTGTGGAACTGTCAAACTCCTTCTTGCAGTCCAAGAAAATGCAATCCACCCACCCCTCTGTCTTGTCTTACTGCTGTCACCATGTCATAGAACTCCAGTAGGTTTGTGACACAGGATTTCCCGTCCCTGAAACCATGTTGGCTGCTGTTGATGAGATCGTTCCTTTCTAGGTGTTCCACCACTCTTCTCCTGATAATCTTCTCCATGATTTTGCATACTATACATGTCAGTGACACTGGTCTGTAGTTTAATGCTTCATGTCTGTCTCCTTTTTTAAAGATTGGGACTACATTTGCCGTCTTCCATGCCTCAGGCAATCTCCCTGTTTCGATAGATGTATTGAATATTGTTGTTAGGGGTACACATAGCGCCTCTGCTCCCTCTCTCAATACCCATGGGGAGATGTTATCTGGCCCCATTGCCTTTGAGGTATCTAGCTCACTCAGTAGCCTCTTCACTTCTTCCTCGGTTGTGTGCACTGTGTCCAGCACATGGTGGTGTGCCCCACCTCTCCGTCTTTCTGGAGCTCCTTCTGTCTCCTCTGTGAACACTTCTTTGAATCTCTTGTCGAGTTCCTCACATACTTCATGGTCATTTCTTGTTGTCTCTCCTCCTTCCTTCCTTAGCCTGATTACCTGGTCCTTGATTGTTGTTTTCCTCCTGATGTGGCTGTACAACAGTTTCGGGTCAGATTTGGCTTTTGCTGCTATGTCGTTTTCATATTGTCTTTGGGCCTCCCTTATCTGTGCATATTCGTTTCTGGCTCTACGACTGCTCTCCTTATTCTCCTGGGTCCTTTGCCTTCTATATTTCTTCCATTCCCTAGCACACTTGGTTTTTGCCTCCTGCACCTTTGGGTAAACCATGGGCTCATCCTGGCTTTTTCATTATTCCTGTTACCCTTAGGTACAAACCTCTCCTCAGCCTCCTTGCATTTTGTTGCTACATATTCCATCATCTCATTAACTGGCTTCCCTGCCAGTTCTGTCCCACTGAACCCCGTTCAGGAAGTTCCTCATTCCTGTATAGTCCCCTTTCTTGTAGTTTGGCTTCATTCGTCCTGGCCTTCCTGCTTCTCCCTCCACTTGTAGCTCTACTGTGTGTTCGAAGCTTAAAACCACATGGTCACTGGCCCCAAGGGGCCGTGTGTGTGTGTGTGTGTGTGGGGGGGGGGGGGGGGTTACACCTTATTCCATATTTTAATTTCCCAGGTAGAGCACAGCTTTTGATTTGCCGTGACAGGTGGCCTCCTTCCCCCTTTATCTTTTTATTTTTCCTGAGGTGTTCATAGTTTTCTTTTCTGAATATATTTCTTGCTACTATTTTTCATCACTCTCAAATCGTTGTTGATCTGCGCACACATCATACACCTGCGGTATTTTTTTTTTATTTTATTATTTTTACTTTCCACAGATTCTATTTGATGGTCCGACAGCCGTTTAAGTTTCGGGTACCTTTATATTTTTTTATAACAAACTTGGTGTCATCAGCTTGTAAAACTGGTCTCTTATAATTATTTAGGAACACCCAATAACGTACTTTGGTATAAAAAAAAATCCCGGTACACAGGTATGCCTGATATAAAGGTTTCACTGAATCGGCTGACCTTAGTGACTGACCAGTGACAGAGAGAGGACTTACTTTTTTCCTTCTGCCATTTAAATTGTGACACCTTACTATTTAGGCTATTTCGTGTAGACTTAGATTTAGACTTAGCGTGGAGATTTGTCATCTTGCCAGGTGGTGGTGACCTTGAGTGGTGGGCAGGCCTGGAGTTTTTCTGATCGCTCCTGGCACAGTAATGATGTGGCCGATTTTGTTTAATTGGAAACTCCGTGGCCAGCAGTTTGAAACCAGCTTCCGAGTTATCACTGTTTTACTAACGTAATTTACATTAATGTTGATAAAACTCTAAATTTACTCTTCTTTCATTGCTGTAGCCCATCAGCTTCGTTAACCATGCATTGCTGATGTACTTAATTTTACATAGAAGAGGGTCTGTCTACGAACTCCAGTGAGTGCGTACGTACGTACCTGTACTGTGACGGACTTGTGCTTCATCTTGATAATGTAGTGATGTATTGGGTGAATGCACTTGGTGTTTAATTCTTTGTTGCCAGTTGTAGGTGCGATAGCAATAAGATTTTTTACGCTTATTAGTATTGTTCCTTTCGTAATTATTAACACAACTGTAAGACATTATTTGCATTGGTGTACACAAATAGCCCTGTGGAAAATTGCATTTACTTGGATGTACCATTATTTACATTACAGTAAATGAACAAAGATAATTGTTTATCAGTTAGACAAGTAGGAATTTGGAACACCTAGGTCGCAAAAAAATGTCCCCCTTCGATACCTACCACTGTCATATCCACAAGTTGCTCTGGACCTATTAATTATAAATGAAATATACATCAGGAATGTTGGTAAATATATAAATTTGTGAACTGTATATTAAATTAAAAGATTATATATAAACACATTTACATAACAAGGAAAATATCTTAAAATCACTCACCAATTTGACTGGAGATTAATGTCATGTACAGGACCCCCCCTTTTGCCAACATTTATGAAAAATTTACTGGCCAGAATTTAAACATAAATTAGACAGCTTATCTGAGGTTCCTGGAGTTGTCCTGTCCTGTCGCCTGATATCTCAAGTTATGCAGGAATGCACATCCAACAATTTCGCCTCCTATTTGAGAGGTGTCAGCCCAAATTTAACCTCTAGAGCACGAAAAATTCTTCCCATTACTCACAACGTCTGTTCAATTCAAACAATAATGGCGACTGTCTTCTGCGCAGACGCAGGCTTTCCGTTTTCTATGACATAAATATTATTAAATACAATATGGCCATCTATTTACATATAACTACTGTATTTCTGGAAAATATAGACAGTATTTTCCCGAAGCCCATTCTGAAACTAAAAATTGTTGATATGAAGAATGAGAGAATATTCAATGCTTCTGTTTGTATCCTTTCAAACAAGCAACCGGTTATTCCTAAAATCTCTTAAATTGTATTCCATGGAACACAGGCAAGGAATATGTATTATAGTTGTAGATGAAGTGGTTGCAAAAGTGCTCGCTTAAACTGAGTGGGTGGCATTGGTAAACTGGACAAAATTAATTATAAACATGGGTGCCGTAAGTACTGTTTTAGTTACTTAAAGGCTTAACAATACTTAGCATAATTTGGGGGGAATTACCAATATGCCTCAAGTTAAATCAGCTTGGATATGGAGCCTACGTAGGACAGAACTGCTAACACCAATAGTCTGGGCTTAGAAACTGGGCCACGGGTCAGTGATTCCCTGAAGTTTAAAAATAAAATTACCACGGCATCGATAGTTACAAAACTGTTAGAGCAGATGGGCTATTGTATCAAGGGTCGGAGCAATCAAGTGTGGCACTCTTCCAAGAAAGGGTTGTCAAGCGGAAAAGTGGCAAGGCTGCCCATTAAGTTTAACTTGTCATGTGTTGCATGTGTCGGTTATCAGGTGCGTATCTACCGCTAGGCTTTCACATTGATATGTTGGAGTTTGAGAGTGGTTCCTACAAATTGGGCTAAACTCATTGCTAGGTTGCCACACCTCACTGGTATTTTTATTGATCATGTAGCTAGCGATCAGTACGATTATAACGGGTGCTGGAAACTCCAGTTGAATGTTAGTATTGTTTGGTCTCTTATAAACTTGTAACTGAATGGTAGATAGTTCACAGTAACTCAGGTTTGATACTCAGGCTGAGCAGGCCGCTCTTACACCTTTTGCCCCCCCCCCCTGTTCACATAGCAGTAAATAGGTACCCGAGCTTAATGGAGTGCCTTATCCCAAGGGGTGGGAGTGTACCTCGGATAGGGTTGGGCTGTGAATTGAACAGACGTAAGATACACGGCCCATAGCCTGTAAATTGTGTAAAAAAAAAACTTAGTCATAAGCAGAGTTTGACGAGGCGGAGCAATAAGTTGTTTATTAATTGCAAAATGATACAAAATATTGAGGTAAGTCTGCAAATGTCACATATATTGCAGGTGAAGCCGCGTCGGCAACGGCACCAAAATAGTTAGTGGCAGAGACCCAGCCACTAACGCTCCACTTACTTCCTCTCTACCACCCCTTCATCACCACCCTTATTCACAACCCTTTCTTTCACCCCTATCGCACCATTTTTGCCATCGCCAACCCCTTCACCGTCTCTTCCATTTGAAGAACTGGAGCAAATTACTACTAGTTTTTCTTGGTCATGCTCTCAAAATTAGGTGATTATCAGAATGTCGAGATATTCAACCCGTTAAACACCCAAACTAACTGCATTGTTAATGATCAAAAGCCCCTGGTAATGCATAGCATTTTGGGCATACTAACTTAATCCCATTTATATTATATAACTAATGTTATGTGAATGCTTTGTTTAGTATAAGTGGTTTGAAGATTAGATTATTAAATGTAATGGATCCTATTCCTGATCAGCCGGGCTGTGGTGCATGGTTGTTACGGCCCTAGTATGCTGAGGCCTGTTTATGGGAGAGTACTCTATGGTGTTTTGCCTGCTGGTAATTAGTCTACCAGACAGAAGCGAAGAGGGGGGAGGATATCACTGAGCCTCCCTGATGATTTATTTTAACTCATTAGTAGCAGTGTGCTAATGTGAACTGGAGTGGGGTTTTTTTTTTAGTAGTAGTTATAAGTTGTATAAAGGTTACTGTTAATTTAGATGTTTGTATGGGTGAGTTTTTGTCCTTCCTCCCTAATAATAATTAATATTGTTTAATATATGAGTACATGGTGGCCCAAGGTTTGCTCTGTATTTGTATAATTTTATAACCCTCAGACAACAGTGTGAGCAGCCTTTAGAAGCCAGGTCCATTTTATTTAAGCTACATCAAAGTCGTAACAATGGTTGGTCTGCGTACGGCTAGCACAAACAGCCTGGTCATCAGGCCAACACCGGGGAAACCGGGTCTAGAACCAAATTGCGGAGGCGATGACCTCCGAAACAGTGTACAGGTACCTTTCCTGCAAATAATCTAGACTCTAGCAACCCTTCCCCAATAAACCCATGTTAAGATTATGCTAAAAGTTTGAAACCAGTCTTTTTTTCAGTTTTGATTATTCGTATTCAGAAAAAATTCAGATGTGAAATATGCTTTGTATTGTCTATGAAGATGACAGAAATGTTAACATTCTTGTAATTTTAGCGCACACTTTTTGGGATATCTATCCATTTTACAGGGGACTAGGTGGACGACTTTGGCGCCCTGCTGTTACTTTGCGAAATGTGAAAATAATCAGTGTTTTCATAGTAATACATTAACTATATTTGACTTGTTTACCCCAGCATAACCTCTATGCCCAATATTAATGTTTTGTCGTGTAGTCCCCCAAAAGTTCAAGGGATCACTTAACCACCTAGTATCATTCTATCTCAGAGAGAACATATTCTTCTGCGCAGCTAACAGGGTGTTGCAGGGTAATTTAGATGAGAAAAATGAGTGGATCAACTAAAAGTATAATCATTGCCATAATAATCATGCCAAATTATAGATTTATTTTAAAGAAAAAACTGCACGAACGCTTTAATGAATGAGTTACCTCCCTTCCCTATTGTGCAGGTCTAGGGAGAAGTAAAACATGTAGAAGCTAAGTGTTTGTGGTGGTGGTTTGACTCGGGGTCTTTATTTGCTGACGATTATATGACACTTAAAATTTTTTTTTTTTTTTTTTTTTTTTTTTCTCTCCGAATTCTGTACTGTTGCACTAATTTGTCTTGTGTAGGATTAGAATGTTAATGCCTACACATTGCTTCAAACCTAAAAGTATATGCAAAGCCTCTTAATACTCACGCGAGTATTAATTATACGAATTTAGATATTAGTCTTCAATATTTGAGTAACTTTTAAAAGTGACATTCCCAGGGGAAGAGAAGGCAAGATCCAGCTTCTGCGTGCTACAGGGAGACATGGGTAGGTTGGTAAAGGCAAGATTAAGAGTATAGGTAAGACCTTTGTGGGGTGAGCGGGGAAATGGGGATAGTGGAAGGTAAACTGTCAGCTGCTGAAAGTGAAAGTACCTAACAAAAGAGAACCGGGGTATCGAAGATTTTCCTTGTCACTCTTGTTGATCAGTCAGAACCTCTTATCAATGGATTAAAATAGGATAAATTTGGATCTCGTTAAAAAGTATAGGGAAAAAAATTATTTTGAAACAGTTTTAATGATCAAATTGCCAAGTATCGTCTTGAAACTTAATATTGTTACTTTAAAAGTAAGTTAAATAAATTAGCAGACCTGATTGTAAGTTTCATCTGCCTATCATGAACCATAGGTCCACTGTGATGCTGTTCTGCATCTGATTGGTCGTTATTCTTCCTTTTATGTAGAGGAAATAAGCCTTTGTTATTGGTAACTGACTCGTAGAAAACGAACATTTAAATGAATCAGGAACTTTATAATCAAGCCTTTGTATGGCAAAATATTGCTACATCTGATAATTATGTAATGCATTAATTTCAGTCAATTCTTAACAATAACTGAAATAAATGTGCAGATATAACTAGATGGATCGATGACATACCTGGGGAGGGTACATCATAACACGAAGAATTAGAGCAAGACTTCTTTCAAATAAATCCAGTTAGGATATACCATCAGTGCTCGGAAAGCTAAAATATTGTAACGGATGCGTAAATATAAAATTGTTTTATTAAAATATAATGGTGTGGTAAGGTTATAGAGGTTGAGAGGGTAGGTGTTGGTGAGGGTGGCTGGAGAGCGTCCAGAACCAGTGGGTGGCTACCACCATTCACTCAGCTCGCCAGTTTCACTGTACATCTGCTCCACTTCCCTTTCTTGTATTTACTTCACAACGTCTGCCACTTACCCTTGGCTACATAGCTAAAGGTTCTTTCAGCATATATTTATCTGGACTAATTAGATATGTTCCGTAAGAATATTAAAGAAACAACTGGGAGCTACTATCCAGAGAATGTGGAGAGGACATCAAGCAGAGGACCAGGTGTGTCTTTGGTAAAGAATTTGCTTCAGAAATTGCTTTGTTCACTTATCTGTACTGCCGGCAGCCTTATGCTAGCCTGTTGCAATGTCGGTTCATACTGCCGGCTATCTTCTAGCTTGCTGTTGCTGCTCCTGTATACCACTGATATACCATAGATGAGTTTAATGTGCGTGTACTCAGTCCAGTTCTGGCTCAGGCTTGTCTGATCAGGTAGGATGTTGTTAATGGCAACCAGCTGGCCCAAATATCCATCAAAGCTTGGTTGATGTAGCACTTGATACTTTTCCCATTTCCTCTTGAAAATTTGTACACTTGTTCCAGAAGTGTTTGTGGGACCACAGATGTCGATACAGTATTCTTGTACCTACAGTACCCCTACTGTTCACTGGGTTAATTTTACCCTTCCCATATCTCACTCCTGTATGTTGTAACAGTAACTATGGGACGATACCCTCAAGAACTTTCCACGTGTATATTATTGTGCGTCTCTGCTCCATTGCATACACATTTATGACTTTCAGGCATTCCCAGTAATTTTA
>NC_091337.1:7161620-7251620 GCF_038502225.1 Cherax quadricarinatus | reverse complement strand
ACCTTGCCAGATGTGTGTGATTAAGGCTAGAGAAATTGAGATATGGCAAGGACATAGGCACATACTGGTATAGAAATAGTACTGTAGTTGAAGATGAGGGTAACAGTGTTGAGTGGTGAACAAATAGTACTTTTTGTAGCTTCAATAATAAATTGGACAAAGTGAGAGAGATTGGGTTTGAGGAGGGCTTGCCTAGTATGGACCACTACAGCCCTTGTTCTGTCAACTTTATTATTTTTTTTAATTGGCTGCTGTATGATTATTAGCCTTGTAGATAGCTCTTGCTTAACATGGCGTGGGTAGAAACATTGAGCGTGTTTCCTTACACTGGTTGTCTGTTCCCCATCAGCAAAATGGGTACCTGGGTGTTAGTGGACTGGTGTGGGTCATATCCTGGGACAAAACTGACCTAATTTGCCAGAAATGCTCTGCATAAGTGGCTTCCTGTATATGTAGTAGTGTCATTGATGTCAGCTGGGCCTGTATACCTTGTAAATGTACTTGTAGAAATATTATTATTTATTTATTATTATTATTATTATTATTATTATTATTATTATTATAAATTAGAATTTCATTTCTTTTTCTAGGGAGCATTAAGAAATAGACTTTGAAACACTAGAAAATTAATGTAGTAAAAGGAGGATAGATTGATTGATTTTAATACTGAAGTAAACCTGAATGAAGCTTATTTTATGGTTAATGTAACTGTGGCTTCTTGGTTACTTTGAATGCTTAGTTTATGAACATAAAGTGCAAGAAAATGATGCACACTCAACCTCAAGGCTATTTGTATGTTGACCTGTAACTTAACATTGTATATGGTAACTATAGTTGCCTAGTAGTTTGTTGGTTTTGAGATTTGTCTCTTGTCCTGTCTCAAATTCCCATTGGTCATGGTGACACCTCTTAAGGTGCTTCATGTATGTACTGTTTTTGCATTAATGATGTGAACTGCAACATTTAAAATGTGGTATTTTTCTTGGAAGCTTTTAATGTACTGCTTGCTGTACAGCTAATAGGAATGGGTTATTTGTTAAAAGTTTGGAATGTATTGTACTGAAAGTCCAGTAGGTCATTAGCAGGGATGGTATTGAAATTGATGTAGGAAAATTAATTTTGTTGCAAACCGATTATCTTTGCAGTTTCATAATTTTAAGGCTCGCTGCATTTTAAAGTACAGTGGAACCTCTATTTTAGTATGCCCTAGTTTGTATGTAAAACCATAGTTATTCTCTAAAATGTATTTTTTGTTAATATTTTTGGGTGTCTGGAACAGATTAATTGGATTTACATTATTTCTTGTGGGAAATATTAACAGAAAATACATTTTATAGATAATAACTATGGTTTTACATACAAACTAGGGCATACAAAAACAGAGGTTCCACTGTATAATGCATTAGTGCACTATACAGTGGGATGAATACTGTATGTCATTAATATAGGGATGAATACTGTGTCATTAATGTATTTTTATTTTATGCAAGTTCAGTACTCTTGGTATGTCGTAATTTAGGCAGACAGAATATTTACTCTCGATAAATAGTTTTAAAGTTGTGTATCTTTTGCCCTGTTGTATTATGCACTGTTACTGTTTGCAGTAAATTATGTATTTGCAATAAGTACTGATTATATTTTTGCTTTTCAGTGGTTGACCTGATCTACTGGCGTGATTTGAAGAAGACCGCTGTAGTTTTTGGAGCATTCCTTGCGCTCCTTATATCTCTGGCCTATGTATCCTTCATTTCTGTAGTGTCCTACACTTCGCTGATCGTCCTTACTGTAACCATTATCTACAGAGTTTACAAAAATATTATGCAGGCAATTCAGAAGTCACAAGATGGACACCCTTTCAAGTAAGTAATATATGTTAAGTGCAGTCTAGATTTCACAGGTTATGGCATTTTTAAAGTAAATACAGTGGTACCTTGGTATACATCCTTAATCCACTCCAGGACCTTGGACTTGTACCAAACAGGACATGTACCAAATGAATTTTCCCATAAGAAATATAGGGAAACGATTAATCCGTTCCCATGAAAAAAATCCTATTGTTATTGGCATATTATACATTGGTGGGGTTGTATAAAAAATTTAAACATTGCTTAATACTAAAATACATAAATACAAAAGAATTAGATGAAATAAATATAAATTTAGCCTCGTTTTACTTGGCCGAAAAGTAGTGCCTACTAGGATAGTGCTGAGAAGGGAGGAGGAAATAATGTTTGGAAGGAGAGTCCCCTTCTCTTTTTTTTCTTTTTTTCCTATTTTTACCTGATTGAAGCTCACCAGGTTTGACTTTCACTAAAAATCTGTCCAAAGAACTTTGTTTCTGCTTTCTCCTCAGGATGTTGTGCATGGTGTCGTGAATCATTTTGACCCATACAATTTCTAGCATGTGAGTCGTATTCCAAACAAAGGTTGTATACCAAGCAAAAAAATTTTGCGTCCGAACAGGACATATACCAAGTTGGACTTATTCCAAAGCGGACGTATACCAAGGTACCACTGTACAGTAAATTTTCATAGTACCTAGCCTATACCTTGTTATAATCACACACAATTATCCTGTGTATGTTTACCTTTTGATAAACCTTTGAAGAGTTTCGAGAGTTTCACTACTCTCGGAGCCCAGCCATTGGCCAGGCTCGTCTGGTGCTTGCCTGGTCAACCAGGCTGTTGCTGCTGGAGGCCCATTGCCTCGTGTATCCATCACAGCCTGGTTGATCTGGCACCTGGTGAAGATATTGTCCAGTTTTCTCTTGAAGTCTTCTACACTTGCTCCAGCCGTGTTTCTGATATTTTCTGGTAAGATGTTGAATAGTCTGGGACCTCGGGATGTTGATACATTGTTCCCTTATTGCCCCCACCACACCCCTGTTCTTCACTGGGTTTATTTTGCACTTCCTCCCTTATATCTCACTCCAGTATGTTATGGCAGTGTGCAGATTTGGAACCAGGCCCTCGAATATTTTTCCAGGTACATATATATTATCATGTATCTCCTCCGCCCCAATGAGTACATATTCAAGACTTGAAAGCTTTCCAAGTAATTTAGGTGCTTTACTGGCTCAATGTGAGCTGTAAATTATCTCTGTATTTGTTCCGGCTCTATTTCTCCTGCTTTGAATGGGGCCGTCAGCACTGAGCAGTATTCTAAATGAGGTAGCACTAGCGATTTAGTGTCGCCATTGCCATTATTTCTCATGTTTAGAAAGTTATCAATACCCACCCCATCATCTTCCTGGCTGCCATGATCTCTCTTGTTATGGTCTTTAAAAGAATGGTCAGCTGACATAATTATTCCCAGGTCTTTTTACATGTTCCTTTCATTCTATTTGGTAACCCTCTTTGAGCTTTGTATATAGTGATCCTTACGAGTTCTTCATTCTTGCCATACCATTCCATTGAGTGGAGTGTCATTTTAATAAAGCCATGCTGTGTTTTGATTTACTGCTAATGATTTGGTAATTACACATGGAGGTATGATTGTACTGTACTTGTTTATTTGTGGTTGCAGGGGTTGATTTTTGGGTCCTCGCCCTGCCTCTTAACTTGCCACTCTTCGGATTCTTATTCTTAACCTCCACTTCCTCAAGATCATTTTATTAAATGCTAAATGCAATTCAGGATTTTTGTAAATGTTAAAGAAACGTGTTGTAAATCTTTCCTAGGAGCCTCCTGGAATTGGATACTGACCTACCTCAAGAAAAGGCACGTGATTTCAGTGATGCCTTTGTGAATTGGTTCAACCCTGTCTTTTCTGAAATCAAGCGACTTTTCCTTGTGGAAGATCTTGTTGACTCTGTCAAAGTAAGTACCATATATTGTAATTGTTAATAGTTTGGTTGAACTAGTATTAGAAAATTATTTAGCGAAAATATTTAAATTTGGTTTAGTGTTAAGATAGCTTGTGAACAACATGGTGGGACATGTTGCTAATAGATCTTATATAACCAAAGAGTGAGGTAACCCAGGATTAGGAAAAAATTGAATTATCAGGTTTGGAGTAGACTGAAAATAATGGCATAGGTGTCACATAGTATATTCCATTTTTTACAATGTTTTATGCAGGTACTTTCCCTATACATCTATGGGAATTGTTAAATTTTAATTCAGGGATACTGTAATGTACATTTACACTTGTGGTTATGTATATAGGTGTATGCATGGTGGTAAAAAGTTCATATAAAAATGTGTACTTATTTTATTCATTTTCTGCAGTTTGGTTGCTTGCTTTGGTGTCTGACATACGTTGGGTCTTGGTTCAACGGACTGACTTTGGTAACCCTGGCTGTGGTAGCACTCTTTACTCTCCCCAAGGTGTACGAACAAAACCAGGCTCAGATTGATCAGTATGTGGGCCTTGTTCGCAACCAGGTCAATGATGTCATGTCGAAGTAAGAACTTTTATTAAATATTTAAATTTCGCATACGTGTAATAAGAATCGCCCAAACCACAGACTCGTTTTGTTACTTGTGATGTGTTTTAACTTTAAATGGTTCCAGGTTACCAAATATTAAGAATTCCCTGTGCTTGCCACCTCATTGTAAATCTTAGTCGATTCTGAAACGATCACTATTACTGGCCACATGCTCCCACTACAAGTCTATTAAATTGAGGGTTCAGTATACAGTAGAACCCCCATATCCACTGATTTGGTATCTGCGGTTTCTTATCCATGGTTTACTGTTGCCCAAAATACCTCTTAATTTTGCATAATAATGGCCCTAAAGTGTGAAAGTAGAGAAGCTGGTAGTTCTTTAAAGTCTAAGAGAAGCTTTGAAGTGCTTCCCATTAGTGAAAAAGTAATAATTCTCCACTTAGTGTGCATAATTTATTAATTAAACTTCATAATAAACACACGTTTCAAGGCAGGAACATATCCCCTGTGGATACGGGGGCCCTACTGTAATTTGATAATTAAAATAAATTTTACACCTTTGATGCAGTAAATATGGGTTAGGTTTTGGCATGTAGGAAGTGCTCCATTTCCATGAACAAAAGTTGCATGTACTAATGTGCCAGAGGAATATTAAACTGAATACTAGATATCATTTGGTCAGTATCTCTGATCATAACACTGCTATATAGACTTTAGAGTACCTTGCACCAAATTTGAAGTTGGTGTCAAGATTCAGAAACATTATGGAATAGTTGTAAATGGCTGTCTTGAATGGGGAAAAAAAAATAGGCAAGTGGAAAAAGACCAGTTTTGAGAAGCACTTTCTAAGTACATTACTCTTAAGGTATGATTATGGCATGTAAAAACTCATAATATGCACAGTATTTTGGACAGAATTAAGGTAATACAGGAAAATGAAATCTTGCTAAATACTGTATAAAAATATCCTTATGTAAAGGCATAATGCCACTAGGTATGGGTATAAAAGCACATAATGCAGAACAGGCTTTTAAGACTTTCATTCAAGGCTGAGTTTGGTGAAGATCAACCCAGTGTGAAATATCCCAATTAAAGCTTGGGTCTGCATATTGTCTGTATACCCATAAAAATATCCACCACCTACACAGTCATCATAATACACGTATATACAAACTTAGACTGGGTTACACATGTGATGAGCTTAGCGAAAGCAGGATGCTGAGACCTCATCAGTTTTGGAAACCAAACTTGAATGGTAAGTTCTGATGAAATTTTCCCCAAAGGTTATTGAATATGGGAAAAAGTTATAGTAGCACTTAGCATTTGCAGAAATTAGATCATGCCTGCAACAAAAATTCTTTAGTTTAACAAGAATGAGAGATCTGTGTCTAGAGCTGTCATCCACAATTGCCATTAACCAGCCCTGACTGGAATATAAGTAAAAATGTGAACAAAGGAAATATAATTTACAGTTTGAGCGACTTGTTAATTTTTAAACTTGTAGTTAGGTAATTACGTTCTTTTAATATCTTTTTATTATGACATGCTTAAATTTTTTCCTATGTTCAAAACTCAGTTGTATTTTATAATTGCTGTACATGAACTTTTTTTTCTCCCTCTTCCCTCCAGGGTAAAGGCTGCTCTTCCGATTGGAAATAAGGAAAAGACCCAGTAAGAATGTTAGTCACGTGTGATATCCTGTGTGCATCTATGTTTGTGTGCTACATCGAACCACTGGTGCGTTGCAGCATCTGCACCAACTTCGACATCTGCGTATTCTCGTCAGTGTGCGAAGAGTGATCCCAGTGGAGAACCAACCTAGTGTTGTGGCCAACTGTGCACTACTCCCTTCCTTCACAATGTATTTTATGCTGGGAATATACCATACTGTAATTAATCTTGATAGTATGTGGACTTTGTTAAATTGCTAAAAGCTTTATCGTTTATAATCTGATATACAAGTTAATTAAAAAGACTGAAACCCAGCAAGCTGTTCTTGTGAGGTTTAGGGAGATTAGAGACTACTATTTTGTGAATAAAGAGGCACATAATGAATGAAATTGGCACTTCCAGCTGATACTACTAGTGCTATTGAGAAGATGCTCAGTTGATGCTATCGTGCCTCTTGTCACCCTATTTCTGATTCTCACCTTTGCTTGCTTGTCTTGGTCAGAAGATTGTGTAGCATTGAGAGCATACATAATATATTAGGTGTTCTGTATGTGTACTCGAAACATCGTGAATACTGAAATGCTGTCACTCCCCCCCCTCCCCCCCTCCCTATACAACACAATCAAGGGTGAGGAACAGTCCAAGATACACCACTCTACTGTATAGTCATTGCATAACTGTTTTCTGTAGAATAATTTTTCTTGATTTTTAACACTAGACTTGAAGGGCGTATCAATGCAATCACGTTAAGTTGGTTTAGTTCTAACATGCTTGAATATGACTCTCATGGTTAATGTAGAAAATTGCCATATAGTGCAAGAGATATGTTGTCATTTGTCACTCTTCCGAGATCTGTCCTCATAATTTATAATCTTAATGCTTTTTGATTTTTATATAGAAATTGATATCTGTTGTACCCACATGCATATACTTTTATAAATATGCAAATAGTTTTGATTTTTATATATAATCACTTCCATAATTATGTATGGGGAAACCTGCTTCCATTTTTGATGGGTGTTCTCTTGTGTCTGAAGTGGGAAATTTTCCTCCAAACTTTGATAGTGTTGTTGCTTGCCACAGTTGTTTAATTAAAGAGCTTCAGTATACATTTTCAGTGTCATCATAAATATGCAAGTAAGGATTCAGAGGCAATATAAATTTAAGGTTTCATTTATGCATTGAACAGTAGAGGAACATTCATGAATCCCTACTTTGTGAAATATTTAACCGAACACAATTGTGGAGATGCAAACAGGTGAAGATTTTATTTATATTTGGGTAATGGGTAGGAAAACAAATATAAAAAAAAAGGAAAAAATCTCTGAAAAGGTTTTCTAAATACCTGTAAGTGTTCTTTCATATTGCATATTACTGTCACAAACAGTAAACTTGCTGTACTACCAAATAAAACATCAGTGATATAGGACAGTTTTATTTATTCAATTAATACATCTGAATATTCTTAATATAAATATTTTTTCATTAAAAAAATATTTTCAATGTGAGAAGATATTAAGATGAAATGAAATAAAGTTGTCTTTTTAAAGTACAGTAATCATCACAAGCCAAACCTAGTAGGTTTAGTGCTTTGATCATAATACAAGCCAAAAATGTTTTATTAAAGACAGTCTTCCTGATCATAATTGGTTATTGGTATTAGAGAATGTTAACCCTCAAGGGAGGTTTCTTGGTGAGGGAACTTTTGGTCCAAGGCCTCTTCAAGGGGGGGGGGGGGGCTCCTTGTTTTGGTGAAGCTCTTGGTCTGAGGAATCAGACCTGTCAGTCTCCTTCCTCAGACCGAACCTAATTACCCCCCAATCCCCCCCTCCCTATCCCATCTTCCCCTTTTTCCTTTCCTCCTCCTCCTCCTCCCCACCCCTCCCTTTTGCCCTTCTTTTTGGCCTTCGGGATTTCTCCCACATGCACGCTAGTTCCTGGGTAGGGGAAAGGATACCGGGATCCATCTCATTCCGTTGAGGTTCTTGGCGGTGGCGTAGTTTGCCGTGGAATCTGGATCGCCTGGGGATGTCCCAATCCCCCTCCAGTATCCCGGAGTAGCTTTGGGTGTCTTTCGGGTGACGGGTGTATCTCTGGAAGCCACCTTTCGGATTCTGGGGGTGGTGGCCGAAGGAGGTATGCTTTGTGGCGGATATCTGGCCGCCCTCTCTTTTGTCCACCGAGGTAGCTCGGCAGATGTGAGGTTGCTATCCCGGATTGCTGGTTTACTGGCATGAAGGGTAGGGTATGGCACGGGTTCTATGCTGCTTCTGCGCTACTAGCGGTGCTGAGGTCCTCTTAGGCACTGAGGGAGATTTCCGGCCCTTTCATTCCTCCTGGGAACTATTCCTCCCCGCTCCCCCCTTTTTTTATTCTTCTTTTTTTATTTTTATTTTCTTGGAGAACCCACTACCCCCGGGCTCCTTGATACCGCACCCCATTATTCTGACCCTGCCTTCTTTTTAGACCACTCTTCGGACACTCCTGATGCCCCTGTACCTCTTGCTGGTGCTGTTTCCTCACCCGCTTCAGGTACTGGGGCTTCGACTGACTCCTTCGATTTGTCTGACCTCCACTCTCCTTCGACTATGCTTCCGGCCTCTCCCTCTACGGTACGGCAATTTTCGAATCGCCAGCCCATTTCACGCCGGACCAACTCCGGTCCTACTCCTAAATGCCAACGTCAATCTCCTGATGATGCTCCTTCGTTACCTTCCCATTCTACTCGGGAAAAGACCGACACGTCATGCACTCCCTCTCCACGCTCGGTTTTGGACCACACAATGGACTAAATTCTTTACTTTAAGACCGACTTCTGCCTATCTTTCTGACCATAGTATTGGCAAAGCGCTCCTGCATCATGTTGGTAGAGATATTTCATTTCATGCTCTCAAGAGCGGTACGCGCATCGTCACTGTCCAGAATGCTACCCAAGCTCATGATCTTTCTCTCCTTTCGAATATTGATACTACTCCTATCACTATTGAAAAACATCTTTCTCTCAATTCTTGTAGTGGTGCTGTCATTCTGCCCCATACCATAGTCCAACAGAATTTCCAGTCATGTGGCAATGCCATTCTTGAACAGCTGGAACTCCAGGATCTCCCAATCCTCAAAGTAGACACTTATGTCCTTCCTGCCCGTGGGCGGAGACGTTACCCTTGCAATGTGGTTGTTTAACTTTTGACAGCCGTGAACTCCCGTCCTCTGTATATGTCGCGGGACATTGGTTACAAGTTCGAAAGGTGATACCTACACCGCAACACTGTAGAAATTGCTGGCGTTTTGGTCACCCAGCGAAATATTGCAGATCTACAGCCGAATGCCCAGTCTGTGGTGCCGACGACCATTCTAATACATCTTGCAGTCAACCTCCATCTTGCCTTGATTGTAATGAAGCTCACCCTTCGTACTCCCGCCGTTGCCAGGTCTACTTAAATGAACGTGAAATCCATTGCCTCAGAGGCAGAAGGTCTCCCTTATGCTATGGCAGTTACTCATCTCCGCCTCCAAGGGAGACTACCCCGTGTTTCTTATTCTCGTGTTTCAACACATCCCCCCACTTCTGGGGTCCCATCTTCTGCAGCCTCCTCTGTTGTTATCCCTCCCATAGCCACTCCGGCATCTAATCCTTTTGCTGTCCTTGGCTCTGACGTCCCGACTACAACTCGGTCTGTTCTCACATCTTCGCGTCCTTCCTCACAAGCCCCAGTATCGACAAGACCTCGTACGACACCTTATACCAATCGCCCCTCTACTTCTCAGAAGTACAAAAAATTCACATTGCTCAAATCTTCTTTGCCCCCCTTCCTTCCCTTCTTCCACCTCCACACTTTACCTTTCCAGTCTGTGCCTAGTTCTTCCCCTCTCTCTGGCTCTGTTACAAGTGTGGAGATTCACCCTCCTCCTCGTACTATGCCTTCCACCCCCGTCCCCTCCCAAGTTTCTCCCTCTTCTGCCACCTCCCAGGTTTCTGCCTCTTCTGTCCCCCACCCCCCAAACTTCATCTCCAGTCCCTTACACTCTTTCGTCCCCCTCTACTTTGGTACAGTCCATTACTGTCCCAATTTTTACTCACCCTCCCCCTTCTACCTCCAATATGGTCTCCCATACATCTTTGAATTCAGAAACACTTGAAGCCATTTCAGAATATATTGCAGAGACTAAACCTTCAATGGACACTGATTCACTTCCTGTTCCTTCTCTTCCCTCTCCTCCATCTTCACAACCCCATTCTTCGCAACGCTCCGTTCCTTCGCTGCTTGAACGTCTTCCAATGCCACCACACGTTGACTTTTCTAACCCCTCTAGTCCTTAGGTGCCTTTGCCTACGGATTCCTGGTATTTTCTTCATCGCCAATCATGGCCTATTTACAGTGGAATATCCGCGGCCTCAGGGGTAATCGGGGTGAGCTTCAGATGTTGCTTTCCAGGTTTTCCCCTGTTGGTGCTTGCTTACAAGAACCAAAATTACACTCAGCTGTTTTCCAACCTATCTCAGGCTATGATTTATTGTATTCTTCGGATCCTTTCTCAGATGGGACCTTTAATGAAAGTGCCCTTCTTCTACGCAATGATATTCCGTACTGTCAACTATTTGTCCATACCTCGCTGCATTACACTGCAGCCCGTATCCACTTGAATAAGTGGTTTACAATATGTTCTTTATATCTCTCTCCTTCTCGAGCATTTTCTATCCCAGACTTTGCCTTTCTTGTTTCATCCTTACCACCACCACTTTTGTTACTTGGTGATTTTAATGCCCACCATTTCCTCTGGGGGGGGGTCTCATTGTGACTCACGTGGCATCCAGTTGGAGGCTTTTCTCGCCTCTCACCCCCTCCATGTTTTAAATACGGGTACTCCCACCCATTTTGATCCTTGTACTCATACTCTCTCTTGCATCGATCTATCAGTCTGCTCTTCCTCCACTGCACTAGACTTCACCTGGTCTGTTCTACCGGACTTACATGACAGCGATCGTTTTCCAATCATTCTTTCTTCTTCATATTCGCCACCTTTCCGTAGCCCTCGCTGGCAATTTGATCGGGCAAATTGGGATCTTTACTCACACCTCACTGCTTTTAGTGAGGTTCCTTCTTCATCCTCCATTGATGAGCTCCTACACCTCTTCTCGACGTCAGTTTATACCGCAGCTCATTCTATATCCCAAACCTCAGGCAAGCATTCTCAAAAGTGCGTGCCTTGGTGGTCTCCTGCTTGTGCTCATGCAGCATGTTTGAAACGCGCTGCATGGGGCAGGTACCGATACAATAGAACCAATGAGAGACTTCTTGATTTTAAGCAGAAGCGTGCGATCGCTCGCTGTGTCATCCGTGATGCTAAACGCACTTGCTGGCGAGACTGTTTCCACCATCGCCTCTGCTTCTTCTATGAGTGCAGTCTGGAAAAAAGTGAGGAAATTGAGTGGTAAATACTCTCCTGACCCGGCTCCTGTTCTACGGGTCGCCGGTATTGATGTACCAAACCCTCTTGACGTTGCCATTGAAATTGGCACTCATCTGGTCCCTATTTCCCGGGGGCTCCATCAATGCCCCTCGTTTCTTTCCTCAAAGTCTACCAGAGAGTTAGTACCCTAGGACTTTTCTTCTCTCAGAGAAGAACAGTATAATGTGCCTTTTACACTTCAGGAACTGGAGGCAACACACTCAGCTTGCCGATCATCGGCAGCTGGACCTGACGACATTCATATTCGTATGTTGCAACATTTACATCAGTCAGCCCTTGTAGTCCTCTTACACCTCTTCAATCTTATTTGGGCACAAGATGTTCTTCCCCAGCTGTGGAAATCTGCCATTGTTCTCCCTTTCCGCAAGCCGGGTACTACAGGACATGCCTCCCACTATCGTCCCATCGCTCTTACTAGTGCAGTTTGCAAAGTGATGGAACGTCTCGTAAATCGCCGTTTAATGTGGTATTTAGAGACTCGCAACAGTCTCTCCGCTAGTCAATATGGCTTTCGTAAGGGCCGTTCTACCATAGACCCCTTACTACGCTTGGATACGTATGTTCGTAATGCCTTTGCAAATAATCACTCAGTTATTGCCATATTTTTTGACCTTGAGAAGGCATATGACACAACTTGGAGGTATAATATTTTGGCCCAAGCCCACTCCTTAGGCCTCCGAGGCAATCTACCATCCTTCCTTAAGAACTTTTTAACCGACAGACACTTCCGTGTTCGAGTCAATAATGTGCTTTCCCCGGACTTTGTCCAAGCTGAAGGTGTCCCTCAGGGATGTGTTCTGAACACAACACTTTCTCCTTGCTATAAATGATTTGGCCTCTGTTCTTCCACCCAATATTTGGTCATCACTATGTTGATGACTTCACTATTGCTTGTGCAGGCACTGACTGTCATCTCATTGCAGTTTCTCTCCAGCATGCGGTCGACCGTGTTTCCACTTGGGCCACCACGCATGTGTTTAAATTTTCCAGTACCAAAACTCGCCAAATTACTTTCACTAGACGCTCTGTCATCTCCAATCATCCTTTGTATCTCTATGGCTCTCGTATCCCCGAACGTGATAGTCAGGTTTCTAGGCCTTCTCTTTGACCGTAGGTTATCCTGGAAACCTCACATTACCCCTCTGAAGGCAACTTGTCACAGCCGGCTAAACCTTCTTAAAACCCTTGCTCATCTTTCCTGGGGAGCTGATCGTCGAACTCTGCTTCGCCTACATTCAGCCCTCGTTTTATCGAAACTTGATTATGGTGACCAGATTTATTCCGCGGCCTCTCCTGCTACTCTCTCTAGCCTTAACTCTATCCATCACCAAGGATTACGTTTGTGCCTTGGTGCTTTTCGCTCTTTCCCTTTTGAGAGCCTCTATACAGAAGCGAATGTTCCATCCTTGTCTGATCGCCGTGATGCCCATTGCCTTCGCTACTATGTACGCTCTCACGATCTACACAATCCTTCCATTTATAGAATGGTCACCGATATTAGTAGACATTCTTTATTCGTTCGCCGCCCCTGTTTGCTCCATCCCTTTTCTCTTCGCCTACATTCACTCTTGTCTTCCCTTCAGTTACCACCTTTATATGTTCATGTAGCATCTCACTTTTCCCTACCCCCCTGGGAAGTTCCAGCTGTTCGGGTCTGTTCTTTCTCACTCCCTTGCTCGAAAGCTCAACTGCCTACGGTGGCTTCCCGCTCTCTTTTTCTTGATCACTTCCACTCCCATTCTCATGCCACCGCTGTGTACACAAATGGCTCTAAGTCTTCAGGCGGTGTCGGATTCGCAGCAGTGTTTCTGGACAGCGTCGTGCGAGGGCATTTACTATCTTCGGCTAGCATTTTTACTGCTGAATTGTATGCCATTCTTGCAGCACTTATTCGTATCGCATCTATGCCTGTGTCATTTGTGGTAGTCTCAGACTCCCTTAGTGCTCTACAGGCTGTACGAAAATTTGATACATCTCACCCCCTAGTTCTCCATATCCAACTTTGGCTATGCCGTATCTCTACCAAGCATAAAGATATTGTTTTTTGTTGGGTCCCTGGTCATGTCGACGTACAGGGCAATGAACAGGCAGACACTGCTGTGCGGTCAGCAGTACATGACCTACCAATTTCCTATAGAGGTGTTCCATTTCTGGACTATTTTGCTGCAATAGCTACCCACCTTCACACCCGTTGGCAACAACGTTGGTCAACTCTGCTCGGTAACAAACTTCATTCTATTAAACCGAGCATAGGTTACTGGCCGTCTTGTCATCAGTGCCAAGGTTGGGAGACCACTCTCTCCCGCCTTTGGCCACACTCGTCTTACTCATGGGTATCTCGTGGAGAGGCACCCTGTTCCTCTCTGTGAGCAGTGTCAAGTTCCAGTATCGATTAGCCATATTCTGTTAGACTGCCCTCTCTATCAACGAGCACACAGAATTTACCTCCAATGCCGTCTTCGTTCTTCTACTCTCTCTTTACCTTCCCTTCTTGCTAATGGACCCTCCTTTAATCCTGACTCTCTCATTGACTTCTTGACAACGACTGATTTACTCCACAAACTCTGATGATGATACCTTTCGCACTCCCCTCAGCCCTTTCTAGTTCAGTCTCTTGCTGCCCTTTACCCTTTCACCATCCACTGCCCCGCTGTTATCCGTAACCTATTGCCCTTTTGCCACCTGATGCCCTCGCTTTCTTCCTGCCCTGCAGCGCTGTATAGCCCTTGTGGCTTAGCGCTTCTTTTTGATTATAATAATAATTTGGTCCAAGGAATGTGATCTGATCTCCCTGTCCTTAAGACTGAACCTGATTACTTCCTATTCCCTCGAGTGCTGCATTACCCTTAAAAGTATTTCTCTCCTTTCCTATCTTCTCTCCCTTCCTCCCCATGCTACTATGGTTGTTCCCAAACCTCTTAGTAACTTGCATATACAGCCATCCCTAGAAATTCACTATCTTTACCCCACAGATATGGGTATCTTCATTGAAGACCTTCATGCTTTCGGAAATGAGACTTGTCAGTAGGGTAGTAGGTAAATTTGGGGTGCCAGGGGTAAATGATAATGGGGGGGGGGGGCTTTAATTGAACTTTGCATAGAAAAAGGTTTGGTAATAGGCAATTTATGTTTTAAGAAAAAGGATAAACAAGTTCACGAGATATAGGGCATAATGACAGCAGTTTGTTGGTCTATGTATTAATGGATAAAAGGTTGATACATTGACTTCTGGATGTGCATGCTTTTTTTGGAGCAACAGGTATATTGGATCAATATCTAGTTGTTACTGAAAGAATTAAGGGCAAGATAGAGGAGTCACATATGAAACCGAGGTTTTAGGAAGGTAGGGAATGTGTAGACCAAATGTATACATGGAGTATAATAGTGAACAATATTTATATAAGGGTAAGGCAACTTTTCATTGCATTTATGGATTTAGAAAACGCATACGATGGGTGGTTAGAGAAGCAATGAGGTAATAATGCGAGTGTATGGAATAGGTGGTAGGTTACTCAGTCTTTTTTTTTTTTTTTTTTTTTTTCTCTCTCTCTCCGTGTTGAGGCTCAGGTTAGGGTTTGTAGGAGAATTTCTAGTAAAAGTAGGTCTTTAACAGGGATGTGTGATGTCACCATGGTTGTTTTAACATATTTATAGATTGGGGTTGTAAAAAAAAAAAGTGTTTGGGAGAGGTGTGGAATTAAAATGTATAGAATCTAATAAAGTGGTGATGTCACAGTTGCTTTTTAGTGATAACACTGCTTTTGGGCAACAAAGTTTAGGTAATGAAAGATAGGGTATCAGATTGGAAGGAGGAAGTGAACATGTTCAGGTATTTGGGTGTGGACTTGTTGGCAGGTGGGTCTATAAAAGAGGTGAACCATAGAATTGATGATAGAAAAAATCATCCTCTACCTACATTCAGCCCCAGCCTTATCTAGCAAAACTATGGAGGCCAACCACATTTTTTATCTATGGGCTTTTTGATCAACCCCAGCTGAGAGCCTGTACATGGAGGAAAATATCCCCTTGCAAGTCTTTATACTAATAGTCTATTCTGTTAAGTTTCCATGACCTTCAATTCCTTCCATGTACAGGAGGGCCCCGTGTTTTCAGCTCCCTCTTTTTCAGCAGTTTTCAGTTGAGCCATTGTGCATTGTTTTATGCTTTTTCTGCTTTTCCACCATTTTCATGCAACAGTTGCATAAGGGAAGGGCAACTGGCACCATATTTTAAGGTAAGTACTATTGTATATACTGTATTTCTTTTATTTTTGTATTTTTTTTTATGCCTAGCTGTACTGAGCCCTTAACTTGTGATAGTCTAAACACGTTATCATGCATTTTAAATGCATTCAACACTGAAAAAACATTTTTTTTTTTTCCACTCTTTGGCAATTTTAACTTGTTGCCGGCAGTCGGGAACATAACAGTCGCAAAAACAGGGCCTCTCCTGTACAGAACAGTTACAGATGTTAGTAAGACTTCATTTAAGTCACTCCAATTAATTATACCAATTTAATATCTTAGAGCCATCCCATATCTTTTCTCCTCCCTTCTTGGAGGTTCCAACAATTCAAATTTGCTCCTTAACTTTTTTTTTTTTTTTTTATTATAAAGTTTTAAGTCTCATGCTAGATCCCAATCCCCAGATAAGTAGGGTATGTTGCTATTTTTCCAGATAAAATAATCCAAGAATACTTGCTAACAGGCTAGCATTTTCAAAGTTTATGCAATACAGTGCATTGTAGGCCTTCCAGAAATTTGATTTTCCTCGTCCCATTGTCATACATGTACAACTCTGGTTGTGCAACATTTCTAGCAAATGTAAAGATGTCATTTTCTGCTGAGTACCTGGACAAATCAGTTTGGGGCAATGAACAAGCAGATGTGCAGCTCTGTCAGCAGGTCATGACCTCCCAATTTCATTCAGAGGTATTCTTTCTCGGACTATTTTGAGGCAATCTCTTTAGACAACAGTGGTGGTCAGAGTTGGTCCAACAGTAAATTGCTTTCTATCAAACCACATTTGGGTTTCTGGCTGTCCTCTTACCACAGTGTTATCACATTTGAGAGACTGCATTCTCCTGCCTATGTATCAGCTCCACTCATCTCGCTGGTATCTTGTGGAAAAATGTCTGGTACCACTCTGAGGATTGCCGAGTGACGCTGTCAGTTTACCATCTCGTAATATATTGTCCTGTATCTTGACCTTGCTGAAAGTTCCACCTTAGACTTTTTTACTGAAACTAACTTATTGCACTAGCTTTGGTTATATTTTACCTTTAGCACTCTCCACTGCCCCCCCAGTAACTTGCACATTCCTGCTGACCTCTGCATACTCCTTCCTTAGCACATCCCACCCTGCAGCATTGTATGACCCTTTTGAGTTTAGCATTTTATTTCATGCAATACTCACTATTATACACACTACAACCATATCTGCCTCATCATTTGTTTCCAACTTGGAGTGCAATTATAGCCACTCAGAAATTTGACAGTTTATCGTATACAATCGTCACATTTTTAGCAAGCACTTTCCCTCTCCCAGGTCCCTGGACGTGCCTATATTTAAGAGCAATGAATGTGCACACTCGCCTGTCATTCACAAGTGACCAGATTTTTATCTCGACAGCTTTGAAACCACTGGCAAAAATGTTGAGCAGTTAGGATGCAATAAATTTTGTATCAAACCACAATTAGATTCCTACCAGTCTTTGCAAAGTCATCAGGTTTCAGAAACCACTTAGGTTTATGAATTGCAAGATTCTTAAGGCTGTATGGAGAAATGTCCAGCACCTGTGAGAACTGCCAGTTTCTACTATTGATTCACTATATCCTAATTGGCCCCCTATCAGAGAATGCTGAATTCAAGTGGAACATTTGCAGTGCCCTGAATCATTAATTTGATACTGGACTTTCCCTTAAAATGTTGGTCTGTTAACCCAAATGTCAAGTTTTTATTTTTACACCTAATATCTTTGATGCAGCATCTGGACCGAGGCATTCAGATGTTTAATTTAGCCACTACCAGTCATCTTGCTGCAGTGTTCTGCTGTAGATTTGCCGGTACAATCGCCCAGCCCAGGCCTTTGTCAACAGGTGGCCTGGCCTTGGCTCCCTGTCAAGGGAGTATCTCAGACCAATGTCTGCCATGGGAGGAGGTACAAGTACCTCATCTGGGACCAGCTGTCTCCAGGCCTAGCCCCCACAGGGCTTGAGGGAGAAGCTGCCACAAACCCCGCCCACACTAGGCTCGAATTATTATTATTATTATAATCAAGGGGGAAGCGCTAAACCCAGAGGATTATACAGCACCTGGGGGGGGGGGGGATGTGGAAGGCATTCAGGCTTAATTCGGGGAACTGGAGCACAGATCCAATTCCCTAAATCAAGAGCCCCTCACCAACATCAAGGAACCTTCCTTGAGGGGACTAGGCTCGAAGGGTGTGACAGCTGCCACATCTGTAGTGCACAGGCAAGCAAGCACTACAGGATCCTTTTGGAGTCATATCAGCTTTGGGCATTAAGCCCAAGCACTGGGGAAGCTCAAGAATGCCTGTGATGGTGGTGGTGGTTTGTTGTTGCTGCTGCAATTGTCTGTTGCACTTTCATCTCTTGCTGCAGTGGCAAGGCTCAAGTTGCCTGTTCATGAGGAGGATTGTGGGTTCTCCCTTGGGGGGTGGGGAAGGGACACTCATGCCCATAATTATAATCAAGGAGAAAAGTAAATAAACCATTGCCATTAATTTGTATTTTACAAAAATAACTGGCACATTTGTACACTGTATAATAATCACTAAGTTTCCTATTTTTGGGGGGGATTACCCAGTAAAAGATGCTGGGTAATCCAAACTGTTTTATATTTAAATGAGTCTTGCATCCAAAATTTGAATTACATTAATTACAAGTTTCTATTAACCCTACACAATATTGCGTGTTCAGAATAAAATCTCTTCACTTATCACAGAAGGAAGTAAAAACTGAAAATATTCTTATTGCAATCAGGTAAAAGCATTTGTTCACAACATTTTCTTGTAGCGATACTCAATTTTGTGCCTTTGAAAACTCTACCAAAAGGTTAGTAAACTCGGCAAGAGTGCAACTTGTTCGAATGGCTTCAGGATCGAAGTGTGTTCGGCTGGCTTTGTGTTTGGCATTTCTAAGGAAGTCTACTACTTTGTTGATTTTACCCAAATCATGTCCTGTAAGTAAAATAAGGAATAAAATATTCTATTTCAACTAAAGTATATAAGCGTACATAAGGAAGAAGCAGGTGCAGTGAAATTGTTTTTCTTGAAGCTATTTTCCCCGCCCACCAAGACCAAGTTCTCTACAAATATAGACTACCCACCCGAGATTTTGAATCCATTGGATTGACAGTGCTCCTGATGGGCAAGAATTTCCCCAAAAGTTAGATTTCACTGCACTCAACTTTCCTAGAAAGGGCTAAATCTGGAAAGGTAATTTAGCAGACAAAATAATTTAGATTCTGGACACTGCTTTAAGTTTATTAAAATATATTCACTGGTGTGCTCTAAACCTGCTGAGAAAAGGGGGCGAGAGGGAGATTCCGTACAATATCTAGTACTTTTATAAATTTGTGTATTTCAATGAAAGCACAACAGTGCATCAGGTCTTAAACTAACATCTAAGAACATAGTGGTACTTTGTTTCAGGACCTTGGACTTGTACCAAACAGGACGCATACCTAACGAATTTTCCCTTAAGAAATACAGGGAAAACAATTAATCTGTTCCTGTGAAAAAAATCCTATTGTTATTGGCATATATGTTGATGGCATTGTATAAAATAATTTAAACACTGCTTAATACTAAAATGCATACATAAATACAAAAGAATTAGATGAAATAAATGCAAATTTAACCTCACTTTGCTGAAGTCGAGTGCCTACTAGGATAGTGCTGAGAAGGGAGGAGGAGATGTTTGGAAGGAGTCCCCTTCTCTTTTCTGTCTTTCCCTATTTGGACCTGGTTGAAGCTCACCAGGTTTGACTTTTACTAAAAATCTGTCCAAAGAACTTTGCTTCTGTTTTCTCAGGATCTTTTGGAAATGTGACAGTCTGGTCATTCCAGACAATGTTATTACAGCTTGTTTGAGCTTTGTTGAGGTGGTACTTCTCTGCAAGTTTTTTGACATCCATCCATTTGGCAAAGATTTCCTTGATTAATGAAGTAGGGGGTTCCTCTATATCCTCTTCTGAGCCTGAAGAGAGTGCATCAATCTTAGTCTTGTGCTCCTCCTCCTCAAGTTCCTGCAGCTCCTCAGTGGTCAGCTCTTCCCTGTGCCCCTTCACTAACTCCTCCACATAATTACTCACATCCAGACCCATGGACCTGCCCAGACACACACTATCCTCCACTATATTATCACGTATTATTATTATAATCAAAAAGAAGCGCTAAGCCACAAACCCTCCACTATAGACACAGCCTCAAGGTCCCTTTCAGCCACTGCTTTTGGCCACAAATTCCTCCAAGCAGAGTTCATTGCCTCTGATACACTATAGCTGGCACACTGTTATGCCATCCACGTCGAAAGCAATTTATCAACATGCTGTAATGTCCCTGATCTTTGTAATCGATTTTGCAACATTAGCCGATTTAACAACATCTTTGTTTTTCACAATCGTAGATACCATTGTTCTCGGCATGCAGCAGCAAAGTCCCAGATACATATGCCACCTTCGTACTTTTCAACAATCTCTCTTTTTTTCACCTCCATGGTAATCCTAACAATTTTCTTCACTGCTTGGCTCTTCTCGCTAACTTTCTTAGAACTCATGGTTAGTGAATTTACTAAAAATTCACAGGAAAAAACACAAAATCACGTGAAAATTCAGAGTTACAGCATGGGTTGTTCACCGAATGGTAGCAACGGGCATACTGACGCTAGTGGGCAGTCGCGGCTTCATCTCAAGAGAGAGGTAAACAAGGGTAGCACGTGGTGTCGTGACTCACTTTGACCCATACAAATTCTAGCACACAAGTCGTATTCCAAACAAAGGTCGTATACCAAGCAAAAATTTTTGCGTTCAAACAGGACGTTACCAAGTTGGACTTATTCCAAAGCGGACATATACCTAGGTACCACTGTGCATGCTTAAAAGTAAGATCCATGCTATACTAAGATTTAGTGCTTCCCTACAATAAGTCAGATGATATTCAAAGGGAGGGGGGGGTATGTTTGTGGAGACCCATGATTACAGAATACAGTGGTCCCTCAATAATCGTCCATAATGCGTTCCTGGAAGTGGGACTATTATCGAAATAGACGATTTTCGAATCAGTTTTCCCCATAAGAAATAATGTAAATCTAATTAATTCATTCCAGACACCCAGAAGTATCAACAACAATTTTTTTACCTAAAAGATAGATTTACATGCACAAAAGAATGAACATTCAACATGACAGTTACCTTTATCGAAGGCTGTTGTTGATGAATGGAAGACAGGGAAGAGAGGTTATTTGGTAGGGGAATCCCCCTCCATAAGGGCTCTAGGGCACTAATAAAATGTATAAATGAACATTGGTAATAGGGGTAGATGATGAGTGGAACAGTCTGCCTAGTAGGGTGATCGAAGCTAAAACATTGGGTAGTTTAAAATTTAGGTTGGATAAATACACGAGTGAGAGGGGTTGGATTTGAGTCGGACTTGCACCTGAGTTTATTGCTTGGGTAGCATTTGTTCTGTTAGTGGGTTGGATTTGTGAAGGACCAGCCTAGTATGGGCCAGCAGGCCTGTTCCAGTATTCCTACTTTCTTAAGTTCTTATTTAACATCACGCTTACCAGTAGGGTGATCAAGGCTAGGACCTTGGGTAGCTTTAAGAAGAGATTGGACAAATATACGAGTTGGAGCAGCTGAGTTTGATTTGTCATTGGGTACGGGCCAGTAGACCTGTAGTGTTCTTCCATTATGTTCTTATTGGCTATTTGTTTGTGTGAAGGAGGGATGGCAAGTTTATTGTTGGAGAATATGACACTAATATCAACTCTATGGCTTATTTATCTATCACAATTCAACTAATATGACATAAACAATATTAATAACATAGAAACATGGAATATACTTATTTTATTCATTCTAAAGTCATTACGTATGTCACGAGAGGTGCTGTGTTGTGTTGTTGTTGGGTATATAAGGGCCACTGAGTGTAAGCCGTCCATAATGGTGGTGAAACAGCAGCTGAGGCGGCGGTGGTTTTTGTAGCCCTATATAACTCCAACAACATTGGAGGATGTGATGAATGGTTTTGAAAACCGACAAGTTAAAGAATTGAGGCTGTATAGCACTTGTGGCTTAGCGCTTCTTTTTTGATTATAATAATAATAATAATAAAGAATTGAGACACTTATGCAACATATGGGAATCTTTATTGAAGAAACGTTTCGCCACACAGTAGCTTCATCAGTCCAATACAAAGTAGAAATGGGTAAGGAGAGTAGAAGTTTGAGGTAATCAGTCCCTCAAACTTCTACTCTCCTTACCCATTTCTACTTTGTATTGGACTGATGAAGCTACTGTGTGGCAAAACGTTTCTTCAATAAAGATTCCCATATGTTGCATAAGTGTCTCAATTCTTCAACATTGGAGGAGTTGGTAGAATTGCTGAATCACTAAAGAAGGAACCCTCTACCACCATCACTACCAACAAAGAAAGCTTCTAGTGCCAGCCCTTTGGTAAAGAATGTGAGAAACACATAATTTATGAAAAGGTTTGTAGAAAAATACAAAGATGGTGGTGGTAGAGTGGAAGCAGTTGTGATAGTGGTTGATGAACATAAGAAAGGAGGATCACTGCAGCAGGCCTGTTGGCCCATGCTCGGCAGGTCCTTTACAATTCATCCCACTAACGAAACATTTTCCCAACCCAGTTCTCAATGCTACCCAAGAAATAAGCTCTGATAACTCTATCCACTCATTTGGGACTTGCAAATGAGTGGATAGAGTTATCAGAGCTTATTTCTTGGGTAGCATTGAGGACTGGGTTGGGAAAATGTTTCGTTAGTGGGATGAATTGTAAAGGACCTGCCGAGCATGGGCCAACAGGCCTGCTGCAGTGATCCTCCTTATGTTCATCAACCACTATCACAACTGCTTCCACTCTACTACCACCATCTTTGTATTTTTCTACAAACTTTTTCATAAATTATGTGTTTCTCACATTCTTTACCAAAGGGCTGGCACTAGAAGCTTTATTTGGAGCCATGGTAGCTTATTTAGCACTTGCAAGCACTAAAATCAATGGAATATTATGGAATATTATGAAATATTTCGTAGGAGCATGTGAGGGGACCGTCACTCACTGGTAAACAATGGCACACTGGCTGGGAAGGAAAGGCCGAGGCGGCTCAGAGCATGAGTACGCGTCCGGGACGAAGGGCTATTAGGACTATTAGCGAGTTACCGGACCATTTGCAAGCCAATATTTTGACGAAAAAACAGGACTATTTCCGAAATGGAAGACTTTCAGGCCGGACGATTATTGAGGGACCACTGTAATTAGAAACTGGATGAGTGGTGGTGTGATAGTGAACTCTCTTCAAGAATACCTGGATGAGTGTGATCCAAGGAATGGGAGTTACCCTCCACTTTCTCTGATCAAACCTGATTCCTCTGACAGGTTTGGTGATTCTCATTAATATATTTACAGGGGAAGCCCTAAACTTGTGGGGATCACAGTGCTTGAGGATGAAACAATTGTATGATCTAAGGAACTGAATCAAGATCCCATCAAGGGACATTTGAGGGGTTCCATAAATACAATCATAAAATACACTAAATGCAAACACCTGTCAAAAAGAGAGGATCCTTCATGCATATACAGTATCTTAAAAATTAATAAGAATGGATGTACAATATACACAAATTGGATGCAACAGTGGATTGTGAGAAAAACTTACCGCTGTGACTTTTTTTTTTTTTACCCATTATCTCTCCACTACTATATGATCCATGTGGGTTTAACATTTGGTTGTAATAATGTAATTTTGATTGTAATAATAAGTACAATATTGTAATATTAAGTACAATCCTGCTTGAAAGGAGAAATTTGATTGTAATAATAAGTACAATATTGTAATATTATGTACAATCCTGCTTGAAAGGAGAAAAGACCACTATCCAGATGGAGAAAAATCTCCAATGAAAACCAGTGGTTCAAGAACTAAAGTGTAAGGAGACAGACTTGACATGCTCTCTTTGTATATAAGAGGAAATTCCTGGCCATTTTCAAGAGAATTTTCTATGTTCAAGTTGGTTCCTGATAAGCCTGACTGTGATATATATATGTTGCTGGAGGATTCGAGTTTAACACAAAATACTACAGGGGGAGGAGGGGCATAGACAAGGGTAGAAAAGAATACTGTAAGCTATTTACCAGAGATACAAGATACACAACCCAAATGGATATTAAGAAGCAATGACACTGGAAGTGAACCCCATACAGAAGTTCAAAAATAGATATGGCAAGGCTCAATCAAATCAGCCAGTAGGTTAAAAAGCAGGGTCTTGGGGTTAAAGTACCACCTTTGGCTAACATCTGAAAACCCTGGGTTCAATCCTAGCACAAATGGGAATGTTGGGCATGTTTCCTCACCTCTGTGAACAGCAACAAGTGTACCTGGGTATATGGCAACACTTGTGCATCATATCCTGAAGAGGCCCAAGGTACCCCAATGGAAATGAGCTCAAGTGTCTTTTTTGGGTTATCTTTGATTATTAACCCCTCTGGTTAAATAATCAAACCAATAGCTGAAGCTTAATTATCTCCCCTCTCCCCTCAACTCAAATACATAATTACCCAGTACTGGAAAGTCCAACAAGAAGGCATAATGCCTAGCCCTTTTTTTCCAGGTTATTAATGTTGTGCAGTATATTCACAGGGAAGCAATATTATCTGTAAGGTTTATATTGTAATGGAAAATGGGGGACACTCAGGTTTGAGCCAAGAGAAGGGTAGTTCTAATTAATAATACAGCTGGTTTGTTGAAAGAAAGAAGAATCTTAATTTCTACAAGTACATGCACAAGGTACACAGGCCTGAAATGCAGAGCATTTTCAGCAAATTAGATCAATTTTGTCCTAGGATGTGACCCACACCAGTCAACTAACACCCAGGTACCTATTTTACTGATAGATGAACATGGACAGCAGGTGTCTTAAGGAAATACTTCCTAATGTTTCCATCTGTACCAGGGATCGACCCCCCGGGCCTCAGTGTGTGAGCTGTAGGTGTCCCATAGAAATTGAGCTATGGGACATTACAGGACAATACCTTAGACCAAGAGCCCTTCATAAGCATCAGAGCACCTTCCCTTTCATGGGTGTGTTACAGATGTGTACCAGGCAAGAAACTCTGCATTCAGGATTCTTGTTCTTGTGCCCCTAAACATCCTACTGTAATGTTGCAGGTTCACAGCCCAGATAGGAGGATTGTCACCGAACAAAACCTAATTCAATGCCTAAGGGCTCGTCAAGATCCTATAAGTGCTACACCAGGAGGACTGAGGGAATACCCAGAGTTCTGAAGGGGATTTAATATTGCTTATGCAATAGGATGAGATGAGCTATTCTATTCTAAATGTTGGGTGGAAAAAATTACATTTTTGTGGACAATTTTCAAAATTTTCCTACGTATGCTGTGAGGGCTTCAGGAACATACAGTAAACGAATCAATAGGTAGAGGAACCCAAGGATGAGAACCACACAAAGCTGACCAAGAAATACTAGAGATGATGGCAGTCTAGAAATAGGAATATGAACTAACATTAGCAATCATGTGGGAAGAATACGAAAATGAACTTACATAAGGAATCATGTGGGACAATCTAATTTGCTTGGACAACATTTTAAATTCTTTCCTTGAAATAAATTCCAACATGGATAGGCATCTTAACCCAAAATAGTATCTCTGAACAGCTTACACTATCATAGTGTCCACAAATCTATGCAGGCTACCATAAGGCATATATTATACAGTACTTTTTCCAAACATCACCCCTTTAACCCTTTCAGGGTTTTGGCCATACTAGTACGGCTTACGCACCAGTGTCCATGACGTACTAGTACGCCTAAATTCTAGCGCCCTCAAATCTAGTGAGAGAGCTGGTAAGCCTACATATGAAAGAATGGGTCTATGTGGTCAGTGTGCGCAGTATAAAAAAAATCCTGCAGCACACAGTGCGTAATGAGAAAAAAAAACTTTGACCATGTTTTTGGATTAAAACAGCGACTTTGCACTGTATTTTCGTATGGTATTTATTGTTGTATTCTAGTTTTCCTGGTTTCATTTTATAGAATGGAAGGCATATTACAGAAATCGAGATGATTTTGACTGGTTTTACAATGAAAAGTACCTTGAAATTGAGCTCAAAGTGGCAGAAATGTTTGATTTTTACCAAAGTTCAAAAGTAAACAAATCATGCTATGCGTCCAATACATGTCAACTGGTGAGTCTAATATTCTTTCACAAGTGTGCTGATATTATTTATACCATTTCTACACTAATGCAGTAGTCTGCATAACAGTAAATCTTCTATTTTTTTGTGAGAATACAAATTCAAAGTGAAAAGCAAAAGAATGTAAGAGGGGCATGGGGACGTGACTAATGAACAGAGGAAATGTTATTTTAGTGCCAGGAATGTCTGTCTTGTTTATTCTGGACCCTATTTGGAAATTGGCATCTTCTGAAATTTGTGTGAGATTGGCAAAATTGCTAAATTCTGACCACCGTATTGGATAGTTGAAATCGGTAAATGGGTGGTTTCTTGTACTCATTCGATAGAAAAAATGGAGTTCTAGTGAAATAGTTATGACTTTTGTCAACTAGTACACTGGAATTGGCCGAAAATAGGGCTCAGTGGGCAAAATCGCCGATGCGTAAACATCGTCGAGACTGCTAACTTCGCGAGAGCATAATTCCGTAAGTTTTCCATCAAATGTCATACTTTTGGTGTCATTATGATCAGGGAAAGATTCTCTATCTTTTCATATGAAAAATTATTTTTTTTTTTTAAATTTGGGGGACCCCGAGAACAAGTCTCGGAGAGGGCCTGTGGACCCTGAAAGGGTTAAAGGGGGGTGCTTTGGTGGTGAAGGAATCTTGATCCAAGGAATTTGCTCTGATCTATTTCTCAGCCAAATCTGATTACTTCCCATTCCCCAAGCGCTGTGTGACTTGAATGAGTTAAGCACTTGCTCATGATGATACATCTACCAACACATTAATAAGTTCTAGACACACACTAGCACAGATGAAACCAACCTCTGTAAAATATTTGAATTCAGAAAATTAGGGTTGCCAAAATATGAAGTAAACAACATTTTCTTTTACCTGAACCTGTCGTAGAACATCATATAAATTCCAAAAATTATTAAATTTGTAAGTCAATTTCTACAAACCATTGCTTCCAGAAACATTCACAACATGTTACATGAAAGTTTAAATTATCCCTGAAATTTTTGCAATGGCTAAGCAGGAAAAACACTCCCTGCCTGATGTAGTTTCAATAAATGTAAAAAGCTTAATGACTTTAATCTACTGTAAAGACATCAAACGCTAAATTTTACCTTTAGGGGAATGACGATGTAGGTTGAAGTAGAAAGCTGGTGATCTCAATACAAGATGCTCAGTCTTTAAGCGCTTTGTTGGAGTTTCTCCATCTGTTTCATCTTCAACAGAATGGCATGAGTGGCCATGTAACCCTTCTTCCTCTTCCTCCTCATCCTCTACACCAGCTAGGCTATCCTCCAACCCTTCTGTCAAAGTATTTTCCTTGTCTCCTCCTATACCTCCTTCTGAGTCAGGATGATCCTTACATCTTGCTTCACTAACAATAGTCTGAAATGGGGGACTACACAGTCACAGCAGACCTTGTTTTGCATGCTATAATAATTATGATGCAATTCACATCTAAAAGGGATTACTCATTATTCAGCAATAAAACATTTAATATGTAAATAAGTAGAGTAATTTACACATGTAATTTAGTTTGAAGTTGTTGACAAGTAGAGGAAGTAGATACTATATCACACTCGCTGTCTCCCTCCAAGGTAAGGTGATTTAAGAAAAAGAAACATTCACCACCATTCATTCAATATCTGTCTTGCAAACGTGGAGACCTCAGAATTTGAATGACCCTCCGAAATGCAACATTCCCACCCCTCCTCCAGAGCACAAGCACTGTACTTCCCACCTCCAAGACTAAGGTCCAGCTAAGTAATTTTCCTGAATCCCTTCATGTTACACTGGTCACATTACAATTCCAACAGCAAAACAAATCATTAAAACTACTTGTCTCTGATCTAACATATGTACACAAGTTTGCTGGATGTTCATGGCCTTATCACTTCCTACAAACCTTCCTGGGCTGACCCCTACCCCTCCTTTCTTCCACCTTGGATTTATACGCCATGTTGGTCATCCTATCCTGCACCATCCCCTTTAATGCTCTACCCACCTTAACAACCACTCTGCCCTCTGGATTACACCTTTTGCAACCCCCACACCATCTAATTTTTATGGTCTGAATCCTTTTCAATTCTTTTGAATTGTGATGTCTGGGCACTTCTGGCAAGACAGCTACTGAATGAGAGAGAGTGAATGTTTTTCATTTTTCAGGTCACCCAAAATGCTCTGAAATATGACATCACTACCCCCAGCCTCTTCCTTGCTGTAATATTTAAAGTCTATGCCTCACACCCATACAAGATGGTTGGGTCATTATTATTATATTCTGGAACCTTTTTTTTTCTTTGCCTCCTTAGATATATTGATGTATCTTTTTTCGGACACCTCAATTCTCCACCTACCTTTTTTCCCTTCATCTAATCTATGGTGCATCTCGTCTTTCAAGACCCATCTGCCAACACATCCACTAACAAATATCTAAATACTGTACTGTACATTCACTTTCTCTATACTCACTCTCTCCAATCTAATATCCAATTTCTTCATTCCTTAATTTTTTCATTACTCATTATCTTGCTCTTTTCTGCTCCCTTTTTCATTTCCTTTTTTTTTTTTCATACATTACCAAACTCTTCCACCAACCTTTCCAACTTCTCTTCAGAATCTTCCAAAAGAACTGTCATTAACAAAAAGCAATTATGACAACTCCTACTTCATATCAGATACATTATCTTTTAATCCCACACCTCAAACAACTGCCTCTTATTTTTTTTTTTTCAACAAGTCGGCCGTCTCCCACCGAGGCAGGGTGACCCAAAGAGAAAGAAAATCCCCAAAAAGAAAATACTTTCACCTCACTCACACATAATCACTGTTTTTGCAGAGGTGCCCAGAATACAACAGATTAGAAGTATATACGTATAAAAATACACAATATATCTCTCCAAACTGCCAATATCTCAAACCCCTCCTTTAGAGTGCAGGCATTGTACTTCCCATGTCCAGGACTCAAGTCCGGTTATATAAAATAACCGGTTTCCCTGAATCCCTTCACTAAATATTACCCTGCTCACACTCCAACAGATCGTCAGGTCCCAAATACCATTTGTCTCCATTCACTCCTATCTGGTGGCCTGGTGGTTAACGCTCTCGCTTCACACAGTGAGGGCCTGGGTTCGATTCCCAGCCAGAGTAGAAACATTGGACGTGTTTCTTTCCACCTGTTGTCTATGTTCCCCATCAGTAAAATGGGTACCTGGGTGTTAGTCGACTGGTGTGGGTCGCATCCTGGGACACTGACCTAAAGAGGCCTGGTCACAGACCGGGCCGCGGGGGCGTTGACCCCCGAAACTCTCTCCAGGTAAACTCCAGGTAACACGCTTGCTGGAAGTCCAAACCCCTCACCCACAACACCTCCTTTACCCCCTCCCTCCAACCTTTTCGAGGACGACCCCTACCCCGCCTTCCTTTCCCTACAGATTTATACGCTCTCCATGTCATTCTACTTTGATCCATTCTCTCTAAATGACCAAACTACCTCAACAAACCCTCTTCAGCCCTCTGACTAATACTTTTATTAACTCCACACCTTCTCCTAATTTCCACACTCCAAATTTTCTGCATAATATTTACACCACACATTGCTCTTAGACAGGACATCTCCACTGCCTCCAACTGCCTCCTTGCTGCAGCATTTACAACCCAAGCTTCACACCCATATAAGAGTGTTGGTACTATTATACTTTCATACATTCCCTTCTTTGCCTCCATAGATAACATTTTTTTGCCTCCACATATACCTCAATGCACCACTCACCTTTTTTCCTTCATCAATTCTATGATTAACCTCATCCTCAACTTGCTCAACTTGCATCAGTCATAAAATGCAACCCCATTTATAAATACTTTAAATAACCATAGTGACATCCATATTACTGTATAAGACCTACTTCTACAGGTCCACATCCCTTTATCCAAAACTCTGAAATTCGGAAAGCTCTGAAAACCGAAGTTTTTTCGTGGAGTGTGGAGTGTCAGTCACCTCTACATAACTCCAACACAGTCATGTGGTGGCATGACCCAGCAATGACAGCCAGAGTGGCAGGCATCAGTTGTGTCTCAGCGCTTGTAGTGTTCACACGTATATCTGCTGTTCGCTGATATTTTGTTTTTGCTTTTTTTGTGACTTTAATTTCACTGTAAAAATGTCAAAAAGAGCTGCAGATACCCCTATGGGTAACAGTGAGAAAAAGAAAAGGAAGCATCGGACATTATCAATAACGCAGAAAGTAGAGTTACTGTAGAAGCTTGATCATGGTTTGTCAGTGCGGCATCTTACTGAAGAATATGGTGTTGGAACTACCGCTGTTGTTAATGCAGTTGTTAATGCTTGGAAGGATGTTGATAAATCAACATTAACAAATGCTTAGCATAGACTTTGGCCTAAGACGATGTTTGATGTAAATGAACCTACAGATGAAGACTTTGAAGGAGTTCATGTCACTGATGAGATGATGATATCAAACCTCATAACTTACGCCAAAAGTTTATCCGATGTAAGTGTAAATAAGTTACAGGAACCTGACATCAAAGAAATGCTGAACACTGACAATGATGTGCGTGTTGTGCATTCCTTGAATAATGGTGAAATTGCTGAAACGGTGTTAAATACAAATAAGCATGAGAATATCAGTGATGTTGATGATGACATTGTGAACACAGGTGAAAAAGTTCCCATAGACGATATGGTGAAAATGTGCGATCAGTTAATTGCTGGCCTTGGACAACGTGCATTTAGCAGTGAGCAAGAGATTATGGCAATCTACTCAGTTAAAGAGAGATTGCTTAGACAGAAACCTGTGTTCATAAGACAGATGACACTTGAAGAAGTCTTTAAAAATGCCGTTTGTCAATCGTCTTGAGAACTATGCTCCTGGTCTATAATTATCCCATTATTTCATTTATCAATATTATTATTATTATTATTATCACACTGGCCGATTCCCACCAAGGCAGGGTGGCCCGAAAAAGAAAAAACTTTCACCATCATTCACTCCATCACTGTCTTGCCAGAAGGGTGCTTTACACTACAGTTTTTAAACTGCAACATTAACACCCCTCCTTCAGAGTGCAGGCACTGTACTTCCCATCTCCAGGACTCAAGTCCGGCCTGCCGGTTTCCCTGAACCCCTTCATAAATGTTACTTTGCTCACACTCCAACAGCACGTCAAGTATTAAAAACCATTTGTCTCCATTCACTCCTATCAAACACGCTCACGCATGTCTGCTGGAAGTCCAAGCCCCTCGCACACAAAACCTCCTTTACCCCCTCCCTCCAACCTTTCCTAGGCCGACCCCTACCCCGCCTTCCTTCCACTACAGACTGATACACTCTTAAAGTCATTCTGTTTCGCTCCATTCTCTCTACATGTCCGAACCACCTCAACAACCCTTCCTCAGCCCTCTGGACAACAGTTTTGGTAATCCCGCACCTCCTCCTAACTTCCAAACTACGAATTCTCTGCATTATATTCACACCACACATTGCCCTCAGACATGACATCTCCACTGCCTCCAGCCTTCTCCTCGCTGCAACATTCATCACCCATGCTTCACACCCATATAAGAGCGTTGGTAAAACTATACTCTCATACATTCCCCTCTTTCCCTCCAAGGACAAAGTTCTTTGTCTCCACAGACTCCTAAGTGCACCACTCACCCTTTTCCCCTCATCAATTCTATGATTCACCTCATCTTTCATAGACCCATCCGCTGACACGTCCACTCCCAAATATCTGAATACATTCACCTCCTCCATACTCTCTCCTTCCAATCTGATATCCAATCTTTCATCACCTAATCTTTTTATCCTCATAACCTTACTCTTTCCTGTATTCACTTTTAATTTTCTTCTTTTGCATACCCTACCAAATTCATCCACCAATCTCTGCAACTTCTCTTCAGAATCTCCCAAGAGCACAGTGTCATCAGCAAAGAGCAACTGTGACAACTCCCACTTTATGTGTGATTCTTTATCTTTTAGCTCCACGCCTCTTGCCAAGACCCTCGCATTTACTTCTCTTACAACCCCATCTATAAATATATTAAACATATATTTATATTACATATATTTATAACATATATTTATAAATATATTACTCTATAAAAAACTGTAGTAGTATTTGTAGTCTTTATTTATCCCACTTAGTGTGAGTATTCATATGTTTTTTGCTGAAGTGTTAATGTTTGATTATGGGGTGCTGCCCTAGACCCCACCTTCATTCTGAAATTAGAAAAATTATGAAATTCGAAACACTACTGGCCCTAAGGGTTTTGGATAAAGGGATGTGGACCTGTACCAGAAAATAGTTCCCTTCGTTCCTACATACCCTACCTCAAGTTTCATTCTCCATAACTCTCTACTACTTTCATTAGCCTAATACCATATACACCTACCATCCGACTTACGACCTGCTCGACTTACGACCACTCGACTTACGACCGTGTTTTTTATGCCAAATTTCTGGGAAATAAACAACTATTTGTGCTGTACACAGTGTTTATCCTAAACCTTACAGTATAAAATACAGTACTAACAGCATAAAAAGTAAAGTAAAACATGAAATACCAAAATAAAACGATAAAATAAAGTCATTACAAAAATGTTTTGTTGATATTCAGTAGTAAAGTTCGGCTTACGACCATTTCGACTTACGACCATTTCGACTTACAACCGGTTTCTCGGAACCGAACTCGGTCGTAAGTCGGATGGTAGGTGTATTTAGAGAAATATAGATAGCGTATTGTCTCTCTTTCCAAGTGATTCTATAACTGGGATACACTCACACTGCAACAGATCTTAGCTATCTGCTGCAATATCTTACTTAAATTATTCTTTGAGTGTTTTACAGCTTTTCCATCTTTTACTTTATTTACTCTGATGGACTATTTTGTTTTTATTGAATGTTCACATTTTCACCAAAAGAAAACAAGAGGCCAGTGTTTCATTTTGTAACAAATATCTCGGAAAATGTTTCATGTGGTTTTCTAAGTTGCTATATATAAAGATACATTACAGCATTTTGAAATGTATTGAAAAAAATTATTTGTATACATCCTCTAGATCCCATACAAAATACTGAGAGGAATAGGTAAGTTGGACAGAGACAGGAAGTTCCAGAGATGGGACACAGAAACAAGGGGTCACAACTGGAAGCTGAAGACTTAGATTAGTCAAAGAGATGTTAGTCATAGAGTTGTCAGGAAGTGGAATAGTCTGGCAAGTGTTGTAGTGGAGGCAGGAACCATACATAGTTTTAAGATGAGGTATGATAAAACTCATGGAGCAAGGAGAGAGAGAGAGAGAGGACTTAGTAACGATCAGTGAAGAGGCGGGACCAGGAGCTATGTCTCAACCCCTGCAACCACAAATAGGTGAGTACAAATAGGATAGGTGAGCACACACACACACACAGACACACACACACTTGCATTAAAACACTGTATTTTTTAAAGTTCATAGCCTTTTGGGCTATGGCGGCATTAAGTAGCGGCAATTTCGTCTAGTAGCGCTTTTTGCTGTAGAAAAAAAATGCCTTAACCAATGGCGAAAAACTTAACCAACGACGTTTGTCCAGAACCTGTCAATGTGCGCCCAGCCACTCCAAGAGTCAGTGTGCCATTGTTTACAAGCTGTTGCGGTTGGTTTCCACATGTGCCTCCCATACATTTTGAATTATTCCACTGTTTCTAGTGCTAGTAACCACTAAATAAGCCACCATGGACCCCACAAAAGCTTCTAGAGCCAGCCCTTTGGTAAAGGATGTGAGAAACACGAGAGAATTCAAGAAAAAGTTTGTAGAAAAATACGAAAGTGGTGGTGGTTCTGATGGTGGTAGAGGGTGGTAGTGATGGTGGTAGAGGGTGGTAGTGGTTGTGATGGTGGTAGAGGGTGGTACCTGTTGTTATGGTGGTAGAGGGTGGTACCTGTTGTTATGGTGGTAGAGGGTGGTACTGGTTGTGATGGTAGTAGAGGGTGGTAGTGATGGTGGCAGAGGGTGGTAGTGGTTGTGATGGTGGTAGAGGGTGGTAGTGATGGTGGTAGAGGGTGGTAGTGATGGTGGTAGAGGGTGGTAGTGATGGTGGTAGAGGGTGGTAGTGATGGTGGTAAAGGGTGGTAGTGGTTGTGATGGTGGTAGAGGGTGGTAGTGATGGTGGTAGAGGGTGGTAGTGATGGTGGTAGAGGGTGGTAGTGATGGTGGTAGAGGGTGGTAGTGATGGTGGTAGAGGGTGGTAGTGATGGTGGTAGAGGGTGGTAGTGATGGTGGTAGAGGGTGGTAGTGATTGTGGTAGAGGGTGGTAGTGATGGTGGTAGAGGGAGATAGTGGTTGTGATGGTGGTAAAGGGTGGTAGTGATTGTGGTAGAGGGTGGTACTGGTTGTGATGGTGGTAGAGGGTGGTACCTGTTGTTATGGTGGTAGAGGGTGGTACTGGTTGTGATGGTGGTAGAGGGTGGTCCAGTGATTCTCAAGCTGGTCCTAGTGGCATTAAAAAACCCAGAAGGGAGGTAACCCCACCAAAGGACTTGGTACCTGAAGTCTTTATGGAAGGGGATTCTCCTTCCAAGCAACAGACAATCCTGAATGTTCCCTGCTGCTGGCACATCACTCATCAACAACTCCACAATAAAGGTAAGTGGCATTTAATTATTGTTTATTTTGCATGTCCCATTCCTTTCCAAATAAGGAAATGTATATTTCATGTAAAAAAAAAAAATTCAGACTTTGGGATGTCAATAATGGATTAATTCTATTACCATTATTTCTTATGGGGAAAATTAACTCGACCAACGGCAAGCCCTCTGGAACAGATTAATGCCATTGGTTGAGGGTCCACTGGAGGTTCTACAGTATATGCAGAGTTGCAGACACTGATGCACCAGTCTTATCACATGCTTAATTTCTTACTTTCTTGGCTCTCTATTATTATTAGCATTATTATTATTACAATCATAACTAAGTGCTAAACCAACAAGTGCTGCATCTTGGCTCTCTAGACAAATTTTTTTTTAATACTTTAAGTTGCAAAACATACATATTCATACCGTAAGAAGACTGGTCACTTTGTGTGGCAGCTGTAGACTGGAAGCTTTAGACAACATTGCTTGACAGAAGGATGGATCAAAGATTTCATCACACCACACTGGACCCAGCTCAACAGCTAATTTCCCTGCACTCTTGCTGCGGCAGTCACATGACAATAACGAATAAGGCAGCTCTGAGGAAAAGGTATAGAAAAATTTATTACAAATTAAAGTCTACTAAACATGGCTTGGCTGCATTAGAGCAATCGAGGGAAGTACTTTCCTATCCCTATGTACATATGCCTCAAATGTACAAACATTTTTCTGAAACTTTGAAGAACAAAAATGCCCTCTTTCCACTTCCAGCTTGGCACTTCTGACAGAATATAAAGCAATGTTGCATGTACTGCCTGCTTGCTGATTCAAGTGAACCCTTGTGTTGTCTGTGCCAGTTTATATACACATGTGCTTAATTGCTGTATTGAAAATCAGAATAATGCAGGTTGTATGCCATGGTGTGTGTTTTCTGGGAGAGTAGCTTGCCAATGATTAGTCACTTGCTTGCAGTCTCAGATGTCTTTTTTAACACTACAAAACTAATAAAAATAGTTACTTTGCTAAAACAATGAAAATTAATTTGAAATGGTTGATATTGAAGCATAGTAAATTCTTTTATGATAGGATTTCACACTGCACAACTTTCTTGCAATATATTCTGAAAGTGCAAACACAAAATTTAGTAATGTGAGATAACATTGACATTTATTATGCAAATCTTTAAAAAATCAACTAATGCATGAAATACTGGTACAATACACGATACACATCTGTAGCATTAAGTCACATACAAAATTTTACCTTCCAGTGTCTTTTTCAATAAATTCAACAAAGCTTATTAATTCAAGACAATGTATTCTTTCCACAGACAGTGTGAAGTACATATAATCATGTATGACAAACCCACAATCAAAACCCACAACAACATACCTCTAGCATCACTTCACCTCATTCTCCTACTCTTTGTCCTTGTTGCTACAGAAGTGTGTAGATATGGTTGATGTGACACTTATGAGTCGCAATGGCTGCCTGTGGACTGTAACTGTCACATCCACTACATCAAAACCACTACATAACTTTCTCTTTTAATAGCTTTTTCCACTTTATTATCAGTCATTAATATATTCAATAATTATATAAATGAGGCTAGTGTAGGTAAATGACTGTTTAAGGCACAAGAATGTGTAATTATATATTACACTAGCCTTCTTGCACAACTTTCCACACCTCTGCTCTCCTCCAACCACAATTTTCTTAGAAATCATCAGTTTCATGCATAATTTTCTTCTTGGCACCTCCAGCATCACTATAAGTCTTTTAAGGGTGCCATGATTAATATCAAAACGAGACTGGGTGATGATATAATGGAAAATAGACTACAAATAAGGGCCACACTGGCCAGTACACTTGACACTCTTCACTGGATTACAACTCCACTACCCATTGTTTTCCTTTAGTAATTTGCATAATGTATTATCAATCACCAACAATTTCAATAATTATGTACAGTTAACCCTTGAACAACATGGGTTTAAACTGTATGAGTCCACTTATACTTAGATTTTTTCCAATAAATAGATTAGAATTTTTGTTTTTCTTTTTGGGCCACCCTGCCTTGGTGGGATATGGCTGGTTTGTTGAAAGAAGAAATATATTGGAAAATGTTTTAAAGATTTATGACCTAAAGAATTAAGAAAAAGTTAGGTATGTCACGAATGCATAAAATATATGTATATATTAGTCTATATTATCATTTATTACCATAAAATATACACAAATCTATTATAAAAAGTTAAAATTTATCAAAACTTGTGCACAGAATTACAGGTCGTACATGTACATGTTCCATTCACAGTCAGGAGTAATGTAAATAAACAAAGATGCAATAATGTAATACAGATAATAAACTGACAAGGGAAAAGAGGTATGTGTGGCATTTATGGATTTGGAAAAGGCATATGATAGTATGGATAGGGGGGCAATGTGGCAGATGTTGCAAATGTATGAAATAGGAGGTGGGTTGTTGAAAGCGGCAAAAAGTTTTTATGAGGATAGTGAGGCTCAGGTTAAAATATGTAGGCGAGAGGGAGATTATTTCCCAGTAAAAGTAGGCCTTAGACAGGGATGTGTGATGTCACCATGGTTGTTCAATATACGTATTTATAGATGGAGTTGTAAGAGAAGTGATACAGTAGAATAAAGAGAAACACTCCCATTCTCATGTAACACCATTTTTAGAAGAAATGACGCCCTGAGTGAAGGCAAACGTAGGTACAGGTACACATACGTATAATTATCAGTTATAATAATAATGTAGGTATGTAGTCTGCCTGGGCTACATACCTACATCTACCTACGTAGTTACACAATATTTAATGTGGCCCAGAGCCATATTATTACCATCAACATACCATGTTTACTGAGTTTAATCGTTTCTAACAACCACCTTTAGGTGCCATCATAAACAAAGGGAGAAGTAATGAATAATTCATGCTGAGAATTGTAAACAAAAGCGTTATGATTTAAGGGGAGTGACGCAATGTTTTCCCCCCGCCCGGTTACCACACCTCCATAGTATATAAACATAAAATGTTTATATGCTATGTAACATATTTCTTATATAATTTTGAAGAAAATATAGATGGATTAATGAAAATGTCTATATTAACTTAAAATAAGACATTTAATGTGCCCAAGAGTGATTATTATTAGTACGTATTACGTAATGTCTTCCCTCGGCCTGGCAACCACACCTCCATAGCATATAAACAGCATGTTTATATGCTATGTAATGTGTTTCTTATAAAATTTTGAAGAAAATATCATAGATGGGTTATTAAAAATGTCTATATTGATGTAAAATTAGACATTTAATGTGCCCAAGAGTGATTATTATTACATAATAGAGAGATGTGCTCATGGAGAATGTAAACAAACTGGGTGGCGCGCGCCGTATTTGAAAGACCGCTTGCCGTATAGAAAGTTTTGGTCATAACTCAAGATCGCCATATTAACGGAACACCATAAGGCAAAACACCAAAAAGCGGGGCACTACTCTATATAATAACAATATAATATTCTCATGATGGTAGGATTGCTGGTGTCTTTATTTTTTCTGTCTCATACACATGCAAGATTTCAGATACGTCTTGCTACTTCTACTTACACTTAGGCCACACTACACATATGTGTACAAGCATATATATACACACCCCTCTGGGTTTTCTTCTATTTTCTTACTAGTTCTTGTTTATTTTCTCGTATCTCCATGGGGAAGTGGAATAGAATTCTTCCTCCGTAAGCTATGTGTGTTGTAAGAGGCAACTAAAATGCCAGGAGCAAGGGGCTAGTAACCCCTTCTCCTGTATAAATTACTAAATTTAAAGAGAGAAACTTTCGTTTTTCTTTTTGGGCCACCCTGCCTCAGTGGGAAACGGCCGATTTGTTGAAAAAAAAAAATAATATTCTCAATGGGGAAGTGGAACAGACTTCCTCCGTAAGCCATGCGTGATGTAAGAGGCTATTATGATGCTAGGAGCAAGGGCCTAGTAACCCCTTCTCCTGTATACATTACTAAATTTAAAGAGAAATTTTTGTTTTTCTTTTTAGGTCACCCTACCTCAGTGGGATATGGTTGGTTTGTTGAAAATATATAATAATTACATAATATAATATTATTATTATTATTATTACAGATTGTACATGTTTCATTCACAGTCAAGAAAAATGTAAACATACGTAAAGATGCAACATTAAATCATAAATAAATATGAATTTTCTTTTTTAATTATCTTTTCATTTTTGATGTCTTGTGTTAGTAATATGTATAATGTCTACAGTGTTTTGTATCATATAAAATACTGCTGATGTAGGTATTGATAGACAGACAATTCATCTTGCAAACAAATGATGTAAACTTACGGTACTGATAAATATAGTACAGTACTGTAAATGTATTTTCTCCTTATGATTTTCTTAATAACATTCTCATTTCTCTAGCTTACTTTATTAAATTTCAGTCCCATACCCATCACATAGCCAAGAAAATTTCCAAATCAGTAGGAATCCTTTGCAAGATATGATATTATGTACCACAAACGACACTCCTTACCCTGTACCACTCTCTAATGTATATCCTTACCTCACCTATGGTATTTGTGCCTGGGGCTCAACCACAGCCAACCACCTTAGACCCTTAACCCGTAAACGGTCCAAGCAGATCTACGTTCACATGTGTAGTGCTACAAAAGTAGATCTACTTTTTTTTACATATTTTCAAAAAAAAAAAAAAAAAAAAAAAAGTAGTTCAAAGTTTTTTACACATTTTCAAATGTAATAAAACAAAAAGAAGATCTACTGTTTTTTACATACTTTCAAATGTTGAAAAAACGTATATATATGTTTGGACCGTTTACGGGTTAATAATCCAACAAAAAGCTGCTGTGCGGGTGATAACCGGCTCGTGTGCTAGACAGCACACCCCACCATTTTTCAGAAGACTCAACTTGCTAAATATACAAGACATACACTCTTATTATTGTGCCTACTACATATAGAGAACATTAACTCCACTGTAAACCCTCCCCTAAAACTACTCCTTGACAGTTACAACAGAATGCACAGGCACAATACAAGACATAAGGCACTCTTCAACATCCCTCAAGTCAGATTCTCACTATGCAAGAAAGCTTTGCACATAAAAGGCTTGAAGATCTGGAACTCGCTACTGGAACAGGTCAAGGATCCCCTGACAGCTTATAAATTTAGGACTTTGCTAAAAAATCATCTTATCTCACAATATTAACCAAATCAACCAAACATCTGCTAGCTAGTTTTATTATGTGACCTCTAGGCTCTTAATTCTGCTAATCCATAAAATCATCTTATTTCTCAATATTAACCAAATCTGCCAAAACATCTGCTAATTAGTTTTATCATGTGATATCCTGGCTTTTAATTCTGCCATTCCATAAAATATTACCACCTGCACCATTACTTGTAAGGTAGATTTTGTACTAAGTTTAAATAAGATTGCATTAAGTTCAAATAAGATTGTAAAACAGCTAACTACTATTCCTTGTCTAGTTTTAAGTATAGTTACTATGTACTATTACCTTATCTAGTTTTAACCCTTAAATGGTCCAAACGTATATATACGTTTTTTCAACATCTGAAAGTATGTAAAAAAGTGTAGATCTTTTTTTTTGTTGTTTTACATGTGAAAACGTGTAAAAAAACTTTTGTAGCACTACGAATTTGAATGTCGATCTGTTTGGACCATTTAAGGGTTAATTAGTTACCATGTATCAGGATTAGTTTGCCGAAATGCCTCGGCATGATAGTGGCTATCTTTGTACTTAGCAAATCAAAATTGTAATTACACATTGTAACCTTTACAAAGAAATAAACTTTACTTTACTTTACACTGTAAGAATACAGGTGGGCCCCATTTATACAGCAGGTTAGGCTCTGGGCTATTACTGTAAAGTGAAACAGCCTTTTTTTCACTTTCAAATGCACATATAGGCCTGATAACATGTTTACACTATCATATACTAGGTGAGAAATAGAGCTAGGTCTAAAAAGTGCATATACAGTACTCGCATTAATTACTATAAAATATTTTCATCCTTAGCTTATAGTAAGTGGTGAATATATTTATTACAGGAAGTCAGGATAAATGAAAAATGGATATAACTGAAAAATGCTGCATTAGTGAAATGCTGTAAAACACTTCACTTTACAACATTTCACTGTACAGTATATAATACATATACAAAATATGTGTTAATAATATCTTTATTTACTACAAGTACTTGTACAAGGTATACAGGCCTAGCTGACATCAATGACATACTACTATACAGAAAGCCCCTTGCTATGCTGAGCATTTCGGAAAAGTTAGGTCAATTTTGTCCTAGGATGCGACTCACACCAGTTGACTAACACCCAGGCACCCATTTTAAACTGATGGGTGAACAGGGACAGGGACAGCAGGTGTCTTATAGAAACACATTTCTAATGTTTTCCAGCTGTACCGGAGGAGATTCAATGTCCGGACCTCAGAGTGTGAGCTGAGTGTGCTAGCGATCAAGCTACAGGACTGTTTATGGTACTGGTAAGGATTCTGATCAACAGTCGGCCATTAGTAATTAAGTTTCCAAGGAGTCAAAAGTTATATGCGAATTTCCAACTGCGCAGGGATATTGGTGTCCCTAAACCCCGTATTGTTCAAGGGTCAACTATACGTAAATGAACTGAAGAGTAAGCATGCCTCTGGCAAGACAGTGATGGAGTGAGTGATGAGAAAAGTGTTTCTTCTTTTTGGGTCGCCCTGCCTTAGTGGGAAACAGCTGATGTACTAATATAAATATAAACATAAATGCAGCTAGAGTAGGTGAATGTTTACAACACAAGAATGTACAATTATAGTGTAATTATGTGTTACACATGCCATATGGGCAGCCTCAATAACAACCACCACCTCTACTCCAATCATAATTTCAACCCTAATTTTCTTAGAAATCATTAATTTAACCCACAATTTTCTTCTTGGTATTTACAACATCACTTTTATTCCTTTAGGGTGAGATCATTAAGAGACAAGACTGGGTAATGAAATAATGGAAACCAGACCAATGGTCACAGTGACTATCGTATGGAATGTGTCTTGATAGAGTAATTAGTAGGCTTACATTAAGCAGTGATGCTAGGCCTCCCAACACCAAAAGAATGGCCTCTCCCAAGAGGCAAAGGGATGCCCCATAATGGCAATGCATGTCACTGATTCTGCACTGGTGGCTACAATTTTAATAGTGTGCTGTTAGTGGTAATGTAGTAGTAAATTTAAGTCGTAGGTTATTGAAAATGCAAAACGCGAGCTGTGGCTTGGTGACTTATAGACTATTATAGACTTACAGACTAAATCATCTATAATGCCTGTGTCAAAATAACTGGAAGATGACATCCAGAGAGCTGGTAAGGAAAGAAGGGTGCATATTCTTTCTTTGTTTCAACAAACTGGCCGTATCCCACCGAGGCAGGGTGGCCCAAAAAGAAAAACGAAAGTTTCTCTTTTTATATTTAGTAATTTATACAGAAGGGGTTACTAGGCCCTTGCTCCAGGCATTTTAGTCGCCTCTTACAACACGCATTGCTTACGGAGGAAGAATTCTGTTCCACTTCCCCATGGAGATAAGAGAAAATAAACAAGAACAAGAACTAGAAAGAAAACAGAAGAAAACCCAGAGGGGTGTGTATATATATGCTTGTACATGTATGTGTAGTGTGACTTAAGTGTAAGTAGAAGTAGCAAGACATACCTGTAATCTTGCATATTTATGAGACAGACAAAAGACACCAGCAATCCTACCATCATGTAAAATAATTACAGGCTTTCGTTTTACACTCACCTGGCAGGATGGTAGTACCTCCCTGGGTGGTTGCTGTCTACCAACCTACTACCTATAAGGGGTGCATATACTGGACCTAAATCTTTGCTGGACAGATGACACCACAAAAATGGCAGAGGGAGTGCAGTATATTAGGCCTTGATTCCTGCACATTTTATTATGGCAGGGGAGTAATGCAACACATTAAGCCATGATATATGCATATTTTATTGAAATGAGGATATATAGAGTAGATTAGCTCAACATAACCAGAAGCTCTAGTGCCAGTGGGCCAATGCTAGTGTTCTGATCTGCAGTCACTCATACCAATATTACCCTGTGCTTATGCTGTTCCCATACATTAATTTGAATACAACAAATACTTCATAAATCTGTTATACATCTGTTAAGGATTCTGGGAACATCACCTCCATGACTAGGTCTCAGACCAAGTCTCCTAAATTAAGAAGGAAATATTGCAGAAAAAAAATACGTAATTACAGTACGTATTAGGAAACACGCAGGAAAGGTAAGTGCATAATGAATGCAAGCTAAAGGTTTGCCTCCAATCTTACCTATTCACAAGATGGAAAGGAAAAGATTAGCAATCTGCCAGAGTGAAAATGTTTAACAGGCATTTGTTTCACACTAGTATGACAGGACAGTAGCACAGCACTTCTCTGGATGGATGCAGTCAACCAATCTACTACCCACAGATGGAAGAGGATATATAACATTTTCAGCCTAATCTATGTACTACAATATCATTGGTGCAGTGCCACCCAGTCTTTTGATCAGCAACTACTCTTGTGAGCATACGTTGTAATTACCCAGTTCTCATGACTTTTTTGTAAATTATATGATTGTGCTATAAGACTGTATATGGATGTAAATATTTATTTCAAATTCAAATTTTTATTTCTTTGCAAAGTTTACAATGAGTGATTTGTAATATCATTTTTAAGACAAAGTGAATGTTAAGTACTTTAAAAAACTATGTACATTATGTACTGCAATGTATGTTTAGTCTTTTAAAGTACCAACATTGTGAAGGTTTCTGAAAGCTTCTGACCCTGACATGTTCAAATCAGCGATGTTCCACTGTAATATCCTAAGCACTGTATATAGGCAGTAAATGCTTAATAACTTACCAAGAGGATAGACAGTCTGAGGATAGAATGCTCTATCTTCACACATACAACAGTGAATGATGCGTCTGATCTTACGGACACACTTATTTGCAGTTGAAGGACCACGTATTACACGAACAATGACAGTGATGAAGCTCTTCAAGGCAACACAACATAAAACTTCAACACCTTTGTTACATTTAGCAGCAGCTCTGGGAATGAAGATACAAATTTCAGAATATTAACTATCTCATGAAAGCAAACAGGGGTCTCTGAAGCTTAAAACTAATTAAAGTATTAGTACTATTACCATGAAGAGGTCAGACTGTGAAACAGGTTGAAATAATAATAATACTGTAGTGTACTACAAATACCTTAACGAGGATGGAGAGATTTGAATATAAACACTATGCACATTTCCAATAAGCAAATTTTGACAAAATTATCCAATTATAGCATTGTATAACACCCCTTCCCCCATTCTTCAAAACATACACAGTAAACCTTCCATATAACAGACATCTATATAATGAACTTTGAAAATATGGAACAAAATCTGCTGAATCAATAGAATAGGAAACAATAGACAAAGCCAGCTGGATAGAGAATTATTCATTATTGTTACAATCATGGCAAAACAATCACCACACCTGCTATTACTAGCCACTCGCTCTGCCTTATTAGTCCATTATATGGAGAGAGGAAATACAGTGTCAAGTGTGTAAAAAGTATAAAAACTCTGCAGCACTACATCTTAGAAAGCAGCAGATTACAAGAGTACACAGAATTAATATTAGACAAGTTGTAAATAAGACTGAGAGCCTTTTACAACAATATCCAAGGTCTGCAGCAATTAAGTAATGGCAGGTAGACAATGATGTAAGCCACCAAGAGATAATTTCAAACACACTCTTGGCAGGAAAAATTTTCATTATACGTGTAACATTTCATCCACAGTAGGGGTTTATCGAGTACACAGTAATAAATAAAAACCGTATTAAGCCAGTGTTGCTTTCAATGAATCACCATCTTTGCCCTGTCTTTTTTATGATACATACCTCAGCCATGCTTTTCTCCTAGTCCATGAGGTAGGAATGCAGGCTGCAGTGGACACCCCCACACCATACCACACCACACACACACACACACACACATGCACACACACACATGCACACACACACACATGCACACACACACACACACACACACACAGGTTTGCAACAAGACTAGTCCCAGAGCTAAGAGGTATGTCCTACGAGGAGAGGTTAAGGGAAATCAACCTGACGACACTGGAGGACAGGAGAGATAGGGGGGACATGATAACGACATACAAAATACTGAGAGGAATTGACAAGGTGGACAAAGACAGGATGTTCCAGAGATTGGACACAGTAACAAGGGGACACAGTTGGAAGCTGAAGACACAGATGAATCACAGGGATGTTAGGAAGTATTTCTTCAGCCACAGAGTAGTCAGTAAGTGGAATAGTTTGGGAAGCGATGTAGTGGAGGCAGGATCCATACATAGCTTTAAGCAGAGGTATGATAAAGCTCACGGCTCAGGGAGAGTGACCTAGTAGCGATCAGTGAAGAGGCGGGGCCAGGAGCTCGGACTCGATCCCCGCAACCTCAACTAGGTGAGTACAACTAGGTGAGTACAACTAGGTGAGTACACACACACACACACACACACACACACACACACACATGCACACACACACATGCACACACACACATGCACACACACACATGCACACACACACATGCACACACACACATGCGCACACACACACACACACACACACACACACACACACACACACACACACACACACACACACACACACACACACACACACACACACACATACTGATTTTCAAACAATGCACAAAACAAATTTACACTCCATTACTTATGGGATTTGTAGTGAGACCCACAAGTTAGCCTAGTACTCATCAAAAATGTTGAGTATTATCAGAAAATCACCTCAATGAAACTCAGGTGATCTATTCCGTCATGACAATTTTGCAATAAAAACAAGAAGTTAACTAGCCTGGATGTAGCCTCCCTTTTTTGTGGGGGTCCCAATGACTAGGTTATATCCTTTCTCTGCAACTCCATCACTACAGACCTGGATATTCACATTCCTACACAAAACTTCATCAATCTCACTGAACTTGTCAGGCTCAACCTACATATTCTCCTTGGAAAGGATCTCTACAGAAATAAGTTGGCATGGTTATGGGATCATTTCTCAATTCTGTCTTGGCTAACATTTATCTGGAACACCAGAAGAATAACCACTTCACATGCCTAAAATATGTAGATGATATCTTGGTCAAAGTCCCAAGATGCTTCAGCCTCACTGAACTCAAAGATCAACAGGGATGAGTCTTCCATAAAATTCACCTTGAAGGTAGAGAAGGAAAATTCACTAATTTTTCTTGATGTCTTAATTATTGGGGGATGGTGACATCATGTAGTGCAAGGACTCTAACAAGGATAAATTGGGTAATGAAAAAAAGTCAAAATGCAATCACCAGGACATGTTTACTGGAAACATCTCAAAACTAAAAGAGGCATAATTATACCTGGAGAGGATTTCGGGAAACAATTCCCCCACAACCAGGCTTCCTGGCGGATCAGGGTCTAATCAACCAGGCTGTTACTGCTGGCTGCATGCAAACTGATGTTGGCATGTGGCTTGTTCATCAAAAATTCAAGTCAGGATTTACAGTGACAACTTTCTACATGAAAACAAAAACACACTGAAGATGATTTTTCTGTCTTGAAGTTGTCACTCAATCTCATCCAATCCTGTCAACTAAACTCTTCACACACACTTCATTGCTAATTAGAAATGACATCAATAAGCAACCAATTTTTCCCCAAAGAACTTACTGCAGTCATAAGTGCCCCTCTTCTCTGCAGAGCCAACATGGATATAGCAGCTCTCACAACAAAACCATTAGAGATGATTCTTAGACATCAAGTCTCAACAAAAACAGGCAAAAAAAAGCATTTATAGTATTCCACATGGGGGCTGTAACAAATTTAATTTTGGCGAGACAGCACAAAATTTGCGGACATGCCTTCAGAAACACAAATATGAATAAAGAATGGACAACAACAACAATGCCTGTATGTCCATCGTAACCTACATTACCACCTCATGGACTGCAGAAAAACACAAATATGAAAATGACAAGTAAAATGAAGATGCATTGAGGAAGTTGCTGTCTACCTCACATACAACAGAACAAAGCAGATGAATGTAGTACAATAGCAAAAACCCCTAAACACATTTTCCATTAACACACAAAACATATAACTCCTCAACCTGAAAATCAATCTTGGTATCATCTGACTTTCATCTCCAATGACCTCATCACCACCTGATTTGACCTCAAAATGTTGCATACTTTATATGGCAACATTCTTGCTTATTCCTGTGCAGATGAAACATTGCATATTAACCCTTTCAGGGTCGAGACCCTTGATCCTTAACTCCCACTCAGGGTCAAAAAATATTTGAAAAATAAAAAAAAAATATTTTTTTTCTCATGAAATGATGGAGAATCTTTTTCCGATCATAGTGACACCAAAAGTATGAAATTTGATGGAAAACTTACGGAATTATGCTCTCGCAAAGTTAGCGGTATCAACAATATTTACACATCGGCAATTTCGCCCACTCTGAGCCCTATTTTCGGCCAATTCCAATGTATCAGTCTACTAAAATCATAGCTATTTTGCTAGAATTCCATTTGTTCTATCGATTGAGTACAAGAAACCACCCAATTACCAATTTTAACTACCCAATAAAGTGATCAGAAATTGGCAATTTGGCCAATTTCACACAAATTTCAAAAGATGCCAATTTCAAAATAGGGTCCAGAATAAACAGGACAGACATTCCTAGCACTAAAATAACACTTTATTTGTTCATCAGTCACATCTCCAGGCCCCTCTTACATTACTTTTGCTTTCCATTTTGAATTTTTCTCAAAAAAAATAGATTTACTGTTATGTATACTACTGCATCATTGTAAAAATGGTAAAAATAATATCAACGCACTTGTGCAAGAATATTAGACTCACCAGTTAACGTGCATTAGATGTGTGGCGTGATTTGTTTACTCTTGAACATCGGCAAAAATCAAACATTTTTCCTACTTTGTGCTCAATTTTAAGGTACTTGTCATCGTGAAACCAATCAAAATTATCTCTGTTTCAGTAATGTATCTTCCATTCTATCAAATGAGACCGAGAAAACGAGAATACAACCATAAACACCATATGAAAATAGACTGCAAAGTCACTGTTTTTCTCATTATGCACTGTGTGCTGCAGAATTTTTTGTATACTGCACACACTGACCACGAAGACCCAACTTTCACATCTAGGCCTACCAGCCTTTTTCCCGCTTGATTTGAAGGCGCTAGAATTTATGTGTACTAGTACGACACCAACCCTGGTGCATAAAATGTACTAGTACAGCACCAGCCCTGAAAGGGTTAAAGGTTTTCCTGCTAAAATGATCTTTAAAATTACAGTGTAATGGTAATCTGCAAAATCAATAATTCCTATAGATACGCAGACTCTTCAATTGTAAAGGCAGTAACACTTGTACACTAAAACAATCAATGATGGAAGTGATATTGCCAATGGCATTTCAACTATTAACGCTAATGTATTCCTTTTGTCCCATCGAGGCAAAATCTAAAATAACCTTTAATCATTATTTCTAATTTGAAAAACCAGGAATGAAAATCATTTTCAAGTTGGTTATTGCTTTTATTTTCTCATGTAATTACCATTAGTTTTAAACTATAATGAACAGGTCTGTACTAACAGTATCAACCACAAATGTATAATGCAATTATTTTAAAATGATGGAAGTTAACAATAACAATAACAATTTTATTTTAGCATGATGCATGTTTGTACAAAGGAGTGTAACAATTTAGTGAACATGCCAAAAGACAAGAAAACCACAAGGTCATTTTGAACTTACCTAACAACACTAGCCAGTACCAGTCTTGCTGCAAGCTCTTTAGCATATGAAGTTTTAACAACATAACCACCATAATTCCTCAGTGTTACATCTGCAGCTTTTCCATAAAGAGCAGCATCATCAGTAGATGTAATTGCCAAAATGCCATACTTTGGAACATTTCGAAATGCTGCATCAAGGTAATGAACTGAAGATCCATAACAGTCTAAAAATCTGCAAAAAAAAAAAACCATTACAACCATTATCATTAACAAACTATATTTTAATGTACAGTACATGCTGTATTTCTACATCAATTAGCAATTTACATAATGTGAGAGAGAAATATTATTCCACTTCGCTAAAGCAGTTCATCAGTAGCCTAATCACTGCATACAATCTGATAGTTCATTAAATGAAACCCAAACCTTCATTAATTCTCACATAATTTTAAAAATGTACTTTCACTGCATGATTCACAATCACTCTTTTAGTATCTTTGATAACATTCCTCTGCTACCTCATCTGCTCGTATTTCACAGACAACGGTGAGATAAAGATCATTATCATTTGTGATTATAATTACTGTAAAAGAGAAACAGACTAAATGACACATGATACATATAATTTTTGTGTTTAACTATGTACCACATCACCAAGACGTGATGCAAATACTTTCCTGTTATGATATAAAATCAAGTTGCTTTTTAAGTACAACCTCTCCTCACTAAACCCTTTCAGGGCTTCCAACATACTAGTACGGCTTACACACCAGGGTTATTGACGTACTAGTACACATAAATTCTAGCGCCTTCAAATCAAGCGGGAAAAGGCTGGTAGGCCTAGATGTGAGAGAATGGGCTTGCGTGGTCAGTGTCCGTGGCAGGAAAAAAAATCAGGGACCCAGTGGTGCATTGTGGGAACGCCATTTTAGTATACCTTGTTCACCATGCCTTGCGGTAAGAAACTCCTCACTCCTCGGCGAACTGGGACACTTTTGTTCCCCAGTGACAGTTCTAATACAGATGGAAGTGCCAGTGAAGATGAGTTTCAAGGTTTTGATGAGGTTGTGACCGAAACTAATGACCATAATACCGGTAATAGTGAGTAAAATCCAGATGACCCTCAACCTTCCACTTCTGGTGCTGGGCTGTCTTGTTCACGTTCAGTTGTACCAGAACGAAAGAGGAAACTCGTATTTTCCCATATCCAGGACTCAGATGTGAGCAATGGTGATGATAGTGACAGTGAATATGAACTACAAGCTCTTGAAAACAGTTCCAGTAGCAATAGTGAAGTAGAATATTCTCCAGTGAAGCGTCAGTATATACGACGGTATATGCGCTCTGGTAGTGTGCCATATGCTATTCCAAGGGGAAGGAGTACATCGCGGAGTACATCCCGTGGCTGTACAACAGGAACAGATAGTGAAAATGAAGATGATAGTGTTGCAATTGGGATGGAAAATGTGCATGCATCTGGTGGTGGTAGTGGTGGTGCCAGCCGTGAGGTACCAGCAGTGGGCCATGCTGCCACCCATGCCGTTGCCTCAGTTAAACTACAACAAAGGCCGCCATCCCCCACCCACCCACCACACCAGCCTCCACAACCACAACCACCTTTCAATATCCAGTACCCACCAGCAGACCACACCTGGGATTGGTAGAAAGCTGACAATTTTGTTCCCAATCCCCATCACTTTGATGAAAGTCAAAGTGGAATATGGCCATCTTGTACACTTGGGAACAATGCCACTGAACTAGAATGTTTCGAGTCATTCTTTGACGAACCCCTGATGGAAATTATTGTCAGGGAAAGCAACAGATACTTCGAGTACACCAAGGCAAACACAATACTTTCACCAAAATCATGCCTACACCAGTGGAAGGAGACAACTGTGAATGAGATGTATCTTTTCTTTGCCACAATAATGCTTATGCCACATGTGTATAAGCACAGTGTCAAATCATACTGGTCAACAGACCGCCTGATTGCAACCCCAGGTTTCAGTGATATAATGCAAGTGAATCGATTTGTGCTACTATTACGTATGCTTCACTTCTCAAAAAAAACCAGGCCTGACAGAAACGACAAGTTATATAAGATTAGGAATGTGTTTGTGTATCTGAAACAGAAATTCAATATGTATTTTTATCCCTTCAGGAAGCTTGTTATTGATGAGTCTTTGATTCTGTTCAAAGGAAGACTGTTATTCAAGCAGTACATACCAAGCAAGGGGAAACGCTTTGGTATAAAGTTATTTGTGCTTTGTGACTGCTACAGTGGTCTTGTATTGGATATTATTGTGTACACTGTAAGTTATACATTGCAAAAATACCAGGAAGTTATTGGGCATCTCTGGTGATGTGGTTAGAACAATGATGGAACCATATCTTGGTAAGGGGCATATATTATATACTACTGATAACTGGTACACAAGCCCCTCACTCAGTGATTTTTTTGCAAGTGAACATGACAGATGTGTGTGGCACAGTGCATGGAAATCGTAAGCATACGCTGGCACTCGTAGAGGTGAGGTGCAGGCATTTGCTGCCAATGACATCACGGCATTTCAGTGGCATGACAAACGAGATGTCACACTGTTGTTATCAGTTCACCCTAAAGAAATGACAAACACTGGCAGGCAGAATACAGAGATCAATGAACCCATTCTAAAACCTGCAGCTATGATGGACTACACCCTCAATATGCACTCAGTGGACAAATGTAACATGAACATCAAAATGGTATACAATACCGACAGGTTAGGTAACATGTAGATTGGATTTGCTGGTTGTGTTTGCAAGAGTTGTAAGTGGTACACAAAACTCTTTTTCCATATTCTGGACATTTCCATGCTCAATGCTTATAATATGTATAGGATGAGGACCAGAAAAAAAACCCATATGGCAAATTTTGTTTGTCTGTCATCAGACAAATAATATTCAAGTACCAAGGAACAACACCTGCAATAGAAAACTGCCCACCAAATCAACAACAACTACCTTCTCATCTGAGGCATGGTGATCACTTCCTAATAAAACTGCCTGTTACTTCTTTCAAGAAAAAGGCTCAGAAGAGGTGCTACGTCTGTGCACATACAAAAAAACGCCCACCACAACGCAGAGACACTCATTTTATGTATGAGGAGTGTAAAACACCACTGTGCATGACACCATGTTTCAAAGACTTCCACAGGCTGCAGAACTTCTAGAAACATGTCCTGTGACTGTATATGTGTATATAAAATATATAAAAATAGTAATAAACATTTTATACTGTTCGCTTGTGTAAATAAGTTTTGTAAACAATATAATGACAACAGTGTTTGTGCAGTTATTGTGTAGTATAGAAAGAGTAAAAATTTACAAAATAGTGCTCATATTGGTCTTACAGGGCATAAAAGTTACTTGAAAAGAAAAAATATTAAAAAACAATAGAAAAATGTAGGAAAAAAAAACAAAATAAACGATTATCGGGTGACCGGCAGTCGGCAATGCTGCCGTATGCGGTTCGCTTTCTGTCAACTTCACGCCTCCATATCTTGGTAAGTATTGATGGCAAAAAAAATTTTTTTTAGCCTATAAAGTTCAGAAAAAAATCTCTCTTTTCATAAGAAAAAACAATTTTTTTTTCCGAATATTTTTCGACCCTGAAAACAAGTCTGGGAGAGGGCCTGTTGACCCTGAAAGGGTTAACGACAGAGTTCTGTTCCTAAGACCATGTTGGTAAATGAATTTGTTGCTAAGATAAGATAAGATAAGATTTTGTTCGGATTTTTAACCCCGGAGGGTTAGCCACCCAGGATAACCCAAGAAAGTCAGTGCGTCATCGAGGACTGTCTAACTTATTTCCATTGGGGTCCTTAATCTTGTCCCCCAGGATGCGACCCACACCAGTCGACTAACACCCAGGTACCTATTTGCTGCTAGGTGAACAGGACAACAGGTGTAAGGAAACGTGTCGGAATTTCCACCCGCCGGGAATCGAACCCGGGCCCTCCGTGTGTGAAGCGGGAGCTTTAGCCACCAGACCACCGGGCCACTAAGTGAGGAGCATACTGTAATGATAGTGGGTTTGTGTCAAGCATCTTTGATATTGTTTTAATGTCACCTTTAAACCATTTATAATATTTCTGTTATATTTTTTAGTGTTTATACAGTAGTGTACTGTATATTGTAATAAATATAATAGAGGAAATCAGCTCTAATATACTGTACATTATTTAGGTATGCGTACTGGTCAGAGAGCCCGTTGTAAGCCCAATTTGTCAGTAAATGAGTATGTCAATATGTGAGGAGAGGCTGTATAGGATTCAGCTCTAAAAAGTTCGAAACCAAATTATATTTAATTTATAAATAATTATTAACTTGTCCATACTTTAGTTCCACATAAGCTTTCACTTAAAATACCATAGTTGCAAATGGCAAAAATGTCCAGTTATTGATATGCATTAGGTACTTCTTAAGTGCATCCATTAAACTATTGAGCTGAAAATGCTGCAGCCTAATAATTTTCTTAGAGACACTATCTTAAAAATTTAATTGTTTTTCTGGGGTTAGTCTCATGCATACTGTACAGTAGTTTGGGAACAAACTACTAGATTACTGTATATACTCATTAAGTATAAAATGCATACATAAATTTTTTAAAGCTTAATAATCAATCTGTATATCTTATCATTAAGTACAAATGTATGAAACAGCAGACAGAGAAACTGTATACCTTCAGTAGCTTCTTTGTAACTTACAAGAAAGTTTTATCATTTTCATACATCATAAAAGGAAGCAGTTTTATAACAGATCACTTATAAGAGCTTCTATATTATCTTTGTTTAATTTCCTGCATTTCTTCATAATGCCATATATAGTGTATTTATTTACTTACATGAAATCAAATGGTCTTTGATGCAACAGTACACTGACGTCCTCTGTAGTAATTTCAATATGAAGGTCATTAGTAGCAGCATTCTCTTGAATCCTCTGAGTGGCAGCAGGCAGCTGATCATTTATTATGACAGAGACCTGTAAAACACACTTTTACTTCAGGCATTACAGAAAAAGAAACGAATTCTTAACTACAGTGCTTAAATTTCCAGAAGAAGAGACAACTGTAGATGTAATTATGATGTGAAGAAAAACTTTACACACCTTCGGTAACTGTCGAGCCCAGGCCAACCCTGACACACCTGTGGCACCAAGAGCATCTAGACATCGTACTTTTCCATTGACACACTTGCCAGACTCACTGTATACAGCTAGTGCACAGAGAACAAGTGATCTGTTAGTAAAAAACAAATTAGATTAGATTATAAACATACCAATAAGTTGTGCAAGAAAGGTATAAAATACCGACAATATGAAAGTTAAGGATTGCTGGTTTCTTTTTCTGTCTCATAAACACGCTAAGATAACAGGGATATCTTGCTACTCCTACTAACACTTTGGTCACACTTCACAGACACGCACATGCATATATATATATACATACATCTAGGTTTTTCTCCTTTTTCTAAATAGCTCTTGTTCTTTTTTATTTCTTCTATTGTCCATGGGGAAGTGGAAAAGAATCTTTCCTCCGTAAGCCATGCGTGTCGTATGAGGCGACTAAAATGCCGGGAGCAATGGGCTAGTAACCCCTTCTCCTGTATACAATTACTAAAAAAGAGAAGAAGAAAAACTTTATAAAACTGGGTTGCTTAAATGTGCGTGGATGTAGTGCGGATGACAAGAAACAGATGATTGCTGATGTTATGAATGAAAAGAAGTTGGATGTCCTGGCCCTAAGCGAAACAAAGCTGAAGGGGGTAGGAGAGTTTCAGTGGGGGGAAATAAATGGGATTAAATCTGGAGTATCTGAGAGAGTTAGAGCAAAGGAAGGGGTAGCAGTAATGTTAAATGATCAGTTATGGAAGGAGAAAAGAGAATATGAATGTGTAAATTCAAGAATTATGTGGATTAAAGTAAAGGTTGGATGCGAGAAGTGGGTCATAATAAGCGTGTATGCACCTGGAGAAGAGAGGAATGCAGAGGAGAGAGAGAGATTTTGGGAGATGTTAAGTGAATGTATAGGAGCCTTTGAACCAAGTGAGAGAGTAATTGTGGTAGGGGACTTGAATGCTAAAGTAGGAGAAACTTTTAGAGAGGGTGTGGTAGGTAAGTTTGGGGTGCCAGGTGTAAATGATAATGGGAGCCCTTTGATTGAACTTTGTATAGAAAGGGGTTTAGTTATAGGTAATACATATTTTAAGAAAAAGAGGATAAATAAGTATACACGATATGATGTAGGGCGAAATGACAGTAGTTTGTTGGATTATGTATTGGTAGATAAAAGACTGTTGAGTAGACTTCAGGATGTACATGTTTATAGAGGGGCCACAGATATATCAGATCACTTTCTAGTTGTAGCTACACTGAGAGTAAAAGGTAGATGGGATACAAGGAGAATAGAAGCATCAGGGAAGAGAGAGGTGAAGGTTTATAAACTAAAAGAGGAGGCAGTTAGGGTAAGATATAAACAGCTATTGGAGGATAGATGGGCTAATGAGAGCATAGGCAATGGGGTCGAAGAGGTATGGGGTAGGTTTAAAAATGTAGTGTTAGAGTGTTCAGCAGAAGTTTGTGGTTACAGGAAAGTGGGTGCAGGAGGGAAGAGGAGCGATTGGTGGAATGATGATGTAAAGAGAGTAGTAAGGGAGAAAAAGTTAGCATATGAGAAGTTTTTACAAAGTAGAAGTGATGCAAGGAGGGAAGAGTATATGGAGAAAAAGAGAGAGGTTAAGAGAGTGGTGAAGCAATGTAAAAAGAGAGCAAATGAGAGAGTGGGTGAGATGTTATCAACAAATTTTGTTGAAAATAAGAAAAAGTTTTGGAGTGAGATTAACAAGTTAAGAAAGCCTAGAGAACAAATGGATTTGTCAGTTAAAAATAGGAGAGGAGAGTTATTAAATGGAGAGTTAGAGGTATTGGGAAGATGGAAGGAATATTTTGAGGAATTGTTAAATGTTGATGAAGATAGGGAAGCTGTGATTTCGTGTATAGGGCAAGGAGGAATAACATCTTGTAGGAGTGAGGAAGAGCCAGTTGTGAGTGTGGGGGAAGTTCGTGAGGCAGTAGGTAAAATGAAAGGGGGTAAGGCAGCCGGGATTGATGGGATAAAGATAGAAATGTTAAAAGCAGGTGGGGATATAGTTTTGGAGTGGTTGGTGCAATTGTTTAATAAATGTATGGAAGAGGGTAAGGTACCTAGGGATTGGCAGAGAGCATGCATAGTTCCTTTGTATAAAGGCAAAGGGGATAAAAGAGAGTGCAAAAATTATAGGGGGATAAGTCTGTTGAGTGTACCTGGTAAAGTGTATGGTAGAGTTATAATTGAAAGAATTAAGAGTAAGACGGAGAATAGGATAGCAGATGAACAAGGAGGCTTTAGGAAAGGTAGGGGGTGTGTGGACCAGGTGTTTACAGTGAAACATATAAGTGAACAGTATTTAGATAAGGCTAAAGAGGTCTTTGTGGCATTTATGGATTTGGAAAAGGCGTATGACAGGGTGGATAGGGGGGCAATGTGGCAGATGTTGCAAGTGTATGGTGTAGGAGGTAGGTTACTGAAAGCAGTGAAGAGTTTTTACGAGGATAGTGAGGCTCAAGTTAGAGTATGTAGGAAAGAGGGAAATTTTTTCCCAGTAAAAGTAGGCCTTAGACAAGGATGTGTGATGTCACCGTGGTTGTTTAATATATTTATAGATGGGGTTGTAAGAGAAGTAAATGCGAGGGTCTTGGCAAGAGGCGTGGAGTTAAAAGATAAAGAATCACACACAAAGTGGGAGTTGTCACAGCTGCTCTTTGCTGATGACACTGTGCTCTTGGGAGATTCTGAAGAGAAGTTGCAGAGATTGGTGGATGAATTTGGTAGGGTGTGCAAAAGAAGAAAATTAAAGGTGAATACAGGAAAGAGTAAGGTTATGAGGATAACAAAAAGATTAGGTGATGAAAGATTGAATATCAGATTGGAGGGAGAGAGTATGGAGGAGGTGAACGTATTCAGATATTTGGGAGTGGACGTGTCAGCGGATGGGTCTATGAAAGATGAGGTGAATCATAGAATTGATGAGGGAAAAAGAGTGAGTGGTGCACTTAGGAGTCTGTGGAGACAAAGAACTTTGTCCTTGGAGGCAAAGAGGGGAATGTATGAGAGTATAGTTTTACCAACGCTCTTATATGGGTGTGAAGCGTGGGTGATGAATGTTGCAGCGAGGAGAAGGCTGGAGGCAGTGGAGATGTCATGTCTGAGGGCAATGTGTGGTGTGAATATAATGCAGAGAATTCGTAGTTTGGAAGTTAGGAGGAGGTGCGGGATTACCAAAACTGTTGTCCAGAGGGCTGAGGAAGGGTTGTTGAGGTGGTTCGGACATGTAGAGAGAATGGAGCGAAACAGAATGACTTCAAGAGTGTATCAGTCTGTAGTGGAAGGAAGGCGGGGTAGGGGTCGGCCTAGGAAGGGTTGGAGGGAGGGGGTAAAGGAGGTTTTGTGTGCGAGGGGCTTGGACTTCCAGCAGGCATGCTTGAGCGTGTTTGATAGGAGTGAATGGAGACAAATGGTTTTTAATACTTGACGTGCTGTTGGAGTGTGAGCAAAGTAACATTTATGAAGGGATTCAGGGAAACCGGCAGGCCGGACTTGAGTCCTGGAGATGGGAAGTACAGTGCCTGCACTCTGAAGGAGGGGTGTTAATGTTGCAGTTTAAAAACTGTAGTGTAAAGCACCCTTCTGGCAAGACAGTGATGGAGTGAATGATGGTGAAAGTTTTTCTTTTTCGGGCCACCCTGCCTTGGTGGGAATCGGCCGGTGTGATAATAAAAAAAAATAATAAAAAAATGAAAGTTAAGACACATGTGCAACATCTGGATATCTTTATTGTAGTAGACGTTTCGCCATCCAGTGGCTTTATCAATACAGATTCTAGGACATAATAGGAAGACAGTAGAACTATATACAAAAGATGAGGTAATCAGTCCCTCGGCCTTGGAGTTAGTGTTCACAGCATCGTGGTGGAGGAGAATCTGGAGCAAAGACAAGAAGACTGGCGGTTTATATAGGCATCAGTGGATAGGGACGGGCAGCAGATGAGGGCAAAGTCACTGGTAGGCGGGATTCCCCAGTGGACATCTACAAGACCTTCACGGCTGCTGCAACTAACCCATCTCTTTGGGAAGGACCTACTTCCACTGGGGAATCCCGCCTACCAGTGACTTTGCCCTCGTCTGCTGCCCGTCCCTATCCACTGACGCCTATATAAACCGCCAGTCTTCTTGTCTTTGCTCCAGATTCTCCTCCACCACGATGCTGTGAACACTAACTCCAAGGCCGAGGGACTGATTACCTCATCTTTTGTATATAGTTCTACTGTCTTCCTATTATGTCCTAGAATCTGTATTGATAAAGCCACTGGATGGCGAAACGTCTACTACAATAAAGATATCCAGATGTTGCACATGTGTCTTAACTTTCATACCAATAAGTTGTACATTACTAAAATAACGGGTTACAGTAGTGTAGAGTAGTGCTTCTCAAAGTGGTGGTCAGTGGCCACTGCCAGTCTACAAGTCACCAACCACTTGTCTGCAGTGTTTCTGATCAGCAGCAAGCTGCCAGAAAAGATGTACACAAATAATCTGTGCAAGTTATTTGTGTATTGTTCCAGTCAGGAGATTGTGCCTCTTTATTCTTTAAAGAAATACAGTGGAACCACGGATTTTGTCCTTAATCTGTTCCAGAAGGTCAGTGTAAATCTGAAACGGATGAAAACCAAAGCAATATTTCCCATAAGAAATGTAAATACAAAAAATATTAACAAAAATAATGTAAATACAAAAAATATTAACAAAAATAATGTAAATACAAAAAATATTAACAAAAAGTACATTTTTTTAAAGAATAACTATAGTTTTACATACAGAAAACAATGAAAAAGAAATATAAATGACTAATGAAATAGATAAATGAACATTTAACATCACACTTATGGTATGGATGGCGAGGAGGGGAGAGGGGGGAGGAGCAGAGATTATTGTTTGGAAGGGGAATCCCCCTCTATAGGCCTTCAGGCATCAAAGCCCTATCCAGGGTTACTTCCCTTCTTTGTCTTTTACTGGCACTGGAGCCCAGTTGCACTAAAAATCTGTCCAGAGAGCTGTTTCTGGCATCTCTTTAAGATTTGCCTAAAATGAGACAAGGTATTGTCACTGAACACATTGCAGATAAGGCTTGTATCAGCATGGTGGTGGCTTATTTTGCAGTCGCCCTCAATAAACAAGCACAAAAAACAATGAATTATTACGAAATGTTTCGGATGAATGCTCACTCAACCAGTGACAGAGCCAGACTGAGACACATACGCATGAGTGGCAGCATCCCAGGTGAGTGGACGCATCTGATATGGATGATTTCCGGAATGAGATACGAAATCTGGAGCAAAATTTAGCCGAAAAAAGTGGTCAAAATCCAAATCGTATGATATCTGGTGCGGACGAAATCCAGTGTTCCACTGTATACATGTATGTTTTCTGAAGCATAACACTGATATGCCATAGCTCCAGAGTTTGTACACTCCAAGTGAATTCAGTAAGATCACAGGGAAACTCTGATCGCCTTTACAGCATAAACAACTCGATACATACTCCAGGCACATGTATGGCCAACATATCTCAGAAAGCAGCATTTCCTAGATACGTATACATGCAGATGCTTCCACCAATTATGCAGATGACCTGTGTTATGTATGCACCTGCCTGTTATCAGATTTGAGAATGTAAGTAATAATTAACCTCTTGACTGTTGCAACCCCAAATCCTGAGCTGTCTCCTGGTGTTACAAAATTTCAAAAAAAAAAAAAAAAATTTTTATTTTTTTCATATGAAATGACAGAGAATCTTTTCCCGATTGTAAGAACGAAATTTGATGGAAAACTGACGGAATTACGCTCTTGCGAAGTTAGCAACATCGGCGATATTTACGAATCAGCGATTTCGCCCACTTTGAGGCCTATTTTCGGATAATTCCATTGTTCCAGTCGACGAAACTCATAGCTATTTCTTTAGAACTCCATTTTTTCTATCGATTGAGTACAAGAAACTGCCCATTTACCAATTTCAACTACCCAATAATGTGGTCAGAAATTTGCAATTTGGCCAATTTCACGAAAATTAAAAAATATGACATTTTCAAAATAGGGTCCAGAATAAACAATGCAGACATTCCTGGCTCTAAAATAACATTTTCTTTGTTCATCAGTCACATCTCCAGGCCCCTCTGATATTACTCTTGCTTTCTATTTTGAATTTTTATTCAAACAAAAAAAATAGAAGATTTACTGTTATGCAGACTGCTGCAATATTGTAATAATTGTATAAATAATGTCAACCCATTCATGACTGCACATTAGAATGGCTACTTGGACATTTATTGGAAAATGACATCATTTGTTTACTTCTGAACATCGGCAAAAATCAAACATTTCCCCTACTTTGAGCTCCATTTCAGGTTCTTTTCATAGTAAAACCAATCAAAATCACCTCTATTTCTATAACATGTTTTCCGTTCTATCAAATGAGACCAAGAAAACGAGAATAAAACCATAAATACTATACGAAAATAAACTGCAAAGTCGGTATTTTAATTAAAAAAAAAACGGTCGGAGTTTTTTTTTTCTCATTATGCACTGCGTGCTGCAGGATTTTTTTTTATATGGTGCACACTGCCCACACAGACCCATTCTTTCATATGTAGGCCTACCAGCTTTCTCTCGTTAGATTTGATGGCGCTAGAATTTAGGCGTACTAGTACGTCAATAACCTTGGTCCGTAAGCTGTACTAGTACGTCAGAAACCCTGAAAGGGTTAAATGATACCATGTTGCATAATGTAATGTGAGCCAAAATTCAATCAATGCAATTTTTTTTTCCCAAACTCTTTCAACTGTGTGCAAAAATGACAGGACAACATCTCTAATGAAGCCCATGGACCAACTGCTAGCACTATAGGTGACAATGCAATTTCCTTAACTGACTTTTGGAAAATTATAACATCAAAGATTCAATCAAAAATATTCACCATGCTTGTCAACAAATAACTGCAAGTAACATGCATGTAGTACTCAAGCACATTCGGCCACATTGTGCAAAAGATTTTGAAGGTTTTCTCTCTCAAAAGCAGTCTGTTATTGAAGAAATAGCAAACACTGGCTTTGATGAACTAGAAAACGATGATGTCCCAGAGGAAGAGGAAGAGGGAGTGAAGGAGGTGCCTTCTTCAGTGATTAAGGATATGTGTGCAAAGTGGAATGAGTTACAAAGTTTTGTTGAAAAGTATCACCCTGACGAAGCTGAAACAAGCCATATCTGCAACATGTTCAGTGACAAAACCTTGTCCCACCTCAGGGAAATCTTAAAGAGATGCCAGAAACAGAGCACTCTTGACAGTTATTTTGTGCAACAGGGGTCCAGTGACTCTCAAGCTGGTCCAAGTGGCATTAAAAGACAAAGAAGGGAAGTAACCCCAGATAAGGACTTCTTACCTAGTCTTTATGGAAGGGGATTTCCCTTCCAAACAATAAGTCCTCCCTCTCTCCTCCTCCCTATCTTCCAGATGCCAGCAAGACTCTTCAATAAAGGTATGTAAATGTGATTTTAAATGTTTATTTAAATGTTTATTTATGTATTGCATTACTCATTTAAGTAGTATTTATATTTGTTGTATGTTAAACTATATTCTTTAAAAAATGTATTTTTTGTGAATATTTTTGTGGGTCTGGAAGGGATTAATTGTATTTACATTATTTTCTTATGGGAAATATTGCTTCAACTTTCTGCCGTTTCGAGTTTAGGCCTAGCTCCTGGAACGGATTACGGCCGAAACTTGGGGTTCCACTCTACCATATTTTACACAGAACTATAACTTTGAATAGTGTGAATTCAGATAATGCTACCACTTCACGGGATTCATTATTCACACTAATCAAGACCTAGCTGTACCTGCATTGAAGGATGATTTGACTGTCGCTGTGGAGGATAAATTGTTACTGATGAAGGACCGAAGCTAATTTTCTAAACTGTAACACCACTTGCTTCCTTTTTCAGATCAAAGTGAATGCAAAATATCCTGACCTTGATAGATATGCTCTGAAAATTCTTCTTCCATTTTCCCTTGACATACCTTTACTTGACTGCTTTCCCTACCATGTCTATCACTAAGATAAAGTACAGGAACAGTATGGGCATTTAATCTCTCTCACTCTTGTCACTGTCCTCAGTTGAGCCACAGCTTGGTAAGCTGGTAAATAAGCAGGTTTGTCTTTCACATTAATAAAGGTTAGGTGTTTTTAAATGCTTATGGGATAAATATCAGAAAAAAATTGTCTGCATATTTTTCTTAACTTATATATAATTTTCCCATTCATCTCCTTTTAATATTACTAAGTTGGTCGTACAATAAAAAACAAACTGCTGGCCCATTGCATCAGACACTTCGAAAAGCACTGGTGAAGAGTACACCAGTACTCTTGGAAATATTTTTTTGCCAAAGAAAGCCATCTTACTTCATGGTAGAGTAGGGAAAGAGGTGGCACTTTCATATCCCTGTGCAACTGAAAGCTGTGCCAGTAGAGTTTACTCCAGACAGGAATTTCCACGCAGGACTGATTTCTGATGCGAGACCACACAACAGGGGGATTCCAAACATACCACAAGTTTTGCTGCTCACAGCTGGTACTTTTGTGGTTGCCTTGAAAATATTCACAACAAAATACTGTATCATATACATATATATATATTTTATATGGAATACAGTAGCACCGTTAGCTATTTTCACAATAAGGAGAAAATTGCACTACCTAATGTAACATACTATACATTCACTCCCTAAAATATAGCTTAAATGCCTTGATAACAGCACATTTGTATCTGCTATGCTGAATTTAATGTAATGATGCAAACATTTGCAAATTATTAAGAGACATTCAAAAGAAAATTTCCTTACAGGAAGTTGTCAAAAGTGGGATGTCAAAAGGATGTGTACTTGTCCCAGTTATAGCATTAATTTAAAAGTGCCTTATCAGAAGAAATAAATAACTATGGTACATCTTTAGGTTTGCTTACATGATTTACTACTTGCAAAAAATTAAAAAAATTTTATGACTAATCACACTTAACATTGGACACTTTAAGGAAAAAATTACATTTAAATCACATAAGAATCTGATCTGGATATTCACCTAATCAGGTAATGACCAGATACATCTTGCTAGGTGAGCAGCTGCAACACATAAAGAAACATGCCCAAAGTTTCCATTCGTCCCAGGATTGAACCCAGGTCCTTCAAGTGTATGCCAAACACACTATCATTTAAGCCCTGAACCTCAGTGCCATGAGCCCTAGCATCTTAGTGTTGGACTCAACGTGTCTATTAATGTGTTAATACGTTTTGGTGAACTTTTCTTGTCAAGTTATCAAGTTACAATAAGATTGTGGGACTTAGATCTGTCAGTGTTGTTCATTTTGTTAAAAACAAGTTGGCAGTACAGGTACTAGAAAGAAATCTGGCCCTAATGGTATAGGGTAATGTTGCATGGGGCAGAGGACATAAGAGACCCAATGGAAATATGCAACACTGCTTAGCGATTTCAAGTCATGCTAGATTAACATCCCTAAGTTTATTCATGTATAGGTACATATAAGTACAGTTGCGTAAATTATCATACACAGCAGGATATGTGTAGATAACCTAGGATAACCCAAGAAAGTCAAAGTGAATTATTTCCATTAGGGTCTTGGATAAATATGCAGTCTTTAGTAAGTTTATTTCGAAAGCTTACCTATTTACTACCATGTCTGAATTGAACATAACTTCATTCCTTTTGGGTGCCTGGATAGTGCCTTTAATGTTTATTTTAACACCGTGTTCCTCAATTTCTTCAGTCATCTTGTATCAGCTGAGAAATTTACACTAAAAACTGCGTTGTTGTTGTTGTTGAGGTTGTTAAGGTTACCAAAGCTCACACTGTATTGAGCCTTGCTTCCCGGAAAAAATATTGTCCAAAACTAGATTGGAATTACAAAGGAAACAAAGTTTCCTCCGGAAGAAGAAACGGGAATAATAACTTCCAAATTATGTCAGGTGAATCGCCTCGCCTAAACTTCGGAAGAGCTAGACATTCACACAACCTCCTTTATCTGAGTCAACAACAACAGGCTTTCCATGGTTCCAGCAAGAGCTAGTATATAAGTAATATGACGCCCCGACCAATTTCCCAGCAGTGGGCATTGTGTGACGAGGGTAAACGTGCCAGGGAGAGGAAATAAAGAACATTCGTCAGGGATACTGAAGGCAAAGATAAAGTGAGATGTACACAACACTCCAATAATGCCGGCGCAGATGTCCAACTAGTTGACCTAGTTTTGGTCTGGGAGGAGCAAGAGGAAGCGAGCATAAAGTATTTTTTTACTTAACCAATATTTATTTCCCTATTTATAATAATAATAATAATAATATTTATTTCTACATGTACAAGGTATACAGATGACATCAATGACATAATAATATATAGAAAACCCTTTGCTATACAGAGCATTTCGAGCAAATTAAGTCAATTTTATCCACAGGATGCGACCCACACCAGTCGATTAAGACCCAGGTACCTATTTTATTGATAAGTGAACATTGGACAGCAGGTCTCTTAAGGAAACACGTCCTTATATTTACACATAAAACAACAAAATATATACATTACAAGACTGTCGTGTAATTCATCAGATGTTATAAAAGTTTTCCATCTTACCTGTGAATACCTTGTATATTTAATTCGGATTATTAACCAGTTCATTGGATCAAGAGCCCCTCACCAGCATCAAGGAACGTCCCTTGAGGGGTTGCTTAAAACAAATACATATAAGAACATAAGAACGAAGGAACACTGCAGAAGGCCTACTGGCCCATGCGAGGCAGGTCCAAGTCTCCTACCGGCTTAAGCCAATGCACCCAACCTAGTCAGGTCAGGTCACATTGACTTAAGGGAGGAACACGGCAACCGACCTGGTAGCACAAGCTATCAGGTCCAACTCACACCCACCCACATCCACTCATGTATTTATCCAACCTATTTTTAAAGCTACACAACGTTACATGTATAGAAAAAAACGAATCTTGAGGGAAATAAATTATATTTCTCTTAAGGATTATTCTTCGTTAATTCTTAAGTTATTTTTAAAATAATAATAATAATAATAATAATAATAATAATAATAATAATAATAATAATAATATTATTATTATTATTATTATTATTATTATTATTATTATTATTATTATTATTAACCATCTACTAGACTCATGACAGAAATGAGATTAATCATCTTTTCTTATCTTATCTCAGCCGAGAAAACATAGACATTTAATGAACATCATTCCTGGCGTGAAGGCGCAGTCTACAGGATACATATACATAATGGTCACTGGGTCTCGGCTCAAATATTTAACCGGATACCTGAGATTCGAAGTTCCTCTACTTGGACTTGTTAGAACCAGACTTGGTCGCCAATACAAAGAGATGTGGCGAGGTTTCATCACAGGTTTGGTACTAACGAAAAACATAAAATTATGTATTTTGTTTTCACTAGATCACTAGAATAAGGTTGATGACAGTTGAAGATTTTGAGGTTTTCAGTCATTCAGTCTTCATTGAAGTGGGGAAATCATCTTCAGGTGTTCAGTCCCTCTGCCTAGATAGAAGGTGTCCAGTTCCACAGGTTAGGTTAGGTAAAATTTGTTAGGAAACAGGACAAGTGTTTTCTGGCGCGGATTTTAGTCATATGATGCCCCGAGGCCTTCCGCTGGCTATTGGGTCCACCCCTTAACAAATATGGTTATTACTATAACAATTCATAGCTCTCGCCTCACAATGCGTGTCCGTAGTTCAATCCCTGGCATATTCCTGGCATATTTCCCTAAGAAAGAAGAGCAGGAGTAAACTGGAGAGAGAAAGACGCTCCCTCTACAGAAGACGACGAAGAGTCACTGAGCTCCTCAGGAGTGCTAGAATATCTAATACACGAAAGGAGGCGCTGACCAGGGAAGTGGAAACTATCGAACTAAAGTTAAATGACTCTTACAGGAACCAGGAGAGGCAGGAGGAGCTTAAAGCTATTAGTGAAATTGAAAGAAATTCAAAATATTTCTTTTCATATGCCAAAAACAAGGCAAATACCACATCTAGTATCGGGCCCTTACTCAGACAGGATGGGACTTACACAGATGACAACAAGGAAATGAGTGAAATATTGAAATCCCAGTACGACTCTGTGTTTAGTGAACCACTAATCGGTCTGAGTATCGACGACCCAAATGATTTCTTCATGAATGAGCCTCAAAACTCCATAAATGTATGCCAGATTTCCGACATTACCGTAACTCCGATAGATTTCGAAAAAGTCATTGACAACATGCCTATGCACTTAGCCCCGGGCCCAGACTCGTGGAACTCTGTTTTCATTAAGAACTGCAAGAAACCCCTCTCGCATGCCCTAAGTACACTATGGAGGAGGAGCTTGGACATGGGTGAAATTCCACAGTCGCTTAAAACAACGGATATAGCTCCACTCCATAAAGGTGGCAGCAAAGCATTAGCTAAGAACTATAGGCCAATAGCTCTGACGTCCCACATCATAAAAATCTTTGAAAGAGTGCTAAGAAGCAGGATTGCAAATCACCTGGATTCCCAAAATCTGCACAATCCAGGGCAACATGGGTTCAGGGCAGGTCGCTCCTGCCTCTCTCAACTACTGGATCACTATGACATGGCCTTGGATGCACTGGAAGAAAATCAGAATGCAGATGTAATATACACAGACTTTGTAAAAGCATTTGACAAATGCGATCATGGCGTAATAGCCCATAAAATACGTGCTAAAGGAATAACTGGGAAAGTGGGGAGATGGATTTTCAACTTCCTAACAAATCGAACACAAAGAGTAGTGGTCAACAGAGTTAAATCGGAGGCTGCCATAGTGAAGAGCTCTGTTCCACAAGGCACAGTACTCGCCCCCATCTTATTCCTTATCCTCATATCAGACATAGACAGAGATATACACCACAGCACCGTATCATCCTTTGCGGATGATACTAGGATCTGCATGAGGCTGTCATCTGCCGAGGACGCGGTTAACCTCCAAGAAGATATAAACAAAGTTTTCCAGTGGGCAACGGTAAACAATATGATGTTCAATGAGGACAAATTCCAACTACTCTGTTATGGAAAACTGGAGGAGATAATAACTAGAACAGAGTATACTACCGACTCCGGCCATATAATAGAGCGGAAAAATAATGTAAGGGACCTGGGAGTAGTAATGTCTGAGGATCTCACTTTCAAGGATCACAACAGTGCCACGATCGCACGTGCAAAGAAAATGATAGGATGGATAATGAGAACTTTCAAAACGAGAGATGCCAAACCAATGATGATCCTTTTCAAATCACTTGTTCTCTCTAGGCTGGAATACTGCTGTACATTAACATCTCCATTCAAAGCAGGTGAAATCGCAGATCTAGAGAGTGTACAGAGATCCTTTACTGCACGTATAAGTTCTGTCAGGCACCTTAACTACTGGGAACGCTTGGAAGCACTTGACTTGTACTCGTTGGAACGCAGGAGGGAGAGATATATCATAATCTACACTTGGAAAATCTTGGAAAGTAAAAGGACACAAGTGCAACTAATGTGACATTTATTGTGGCAACGTTTCGCTCTCCAGGAGCTTTATCAAGCCATTACAAACGAATTAATTGCTCTACCATATTGTATTACTTTTGTCACTACCACTACTACTACTACTACTACCACTAGTGAACATCGAAATGGTACCTCACTAGTATTCACCTCACTCTGAGCCTTTATATACCCTCTGTGTCCATCTATTGTTTGTAATGGCTTGATAAAGCTCCTGGAGAGCGAAACGTTGCCACAATAAATGTCACATTAGTTGCACTTGTGTCCTTTTACTTTACATATTGTCGGTAATTCTACCAACTTTATTACAAAATCTTGGAAGGAATGGTCCCAAATCTGCACACAGAAATCACTCCCTACGAAAGTAAAAAACTGGGCAGGCGATGCAAAATGCCCCCAATAAAAAGTAGGGGCGCCATTGGTACACTAAGGGAAAACACCATAAGTGTCCGGGGCCCAAAACTGTTCAACAGCCTCCCATCAAGCATTACCTGGAGTTTACCTGGAGAGAGTTCCGGGGGTCAACGCCCCCGCGGCCCGGTCTGAGACCAGGCCTCCTGGTGAATCAGAGCCTGATCAACCAGGCTGTTGCTGCTGGCTGCACGCAAACCAACATACGAGCCACAGCCCGGCTGATCCGGAACTGACTTTAGGGGAATTGCCAATAAGCCCCTGGCTGCCTTCAAGAGAGAGCTGGACAGATACCTAAAGTCAGTGCCGGATCAGCCGGGCTGTGGCTCGTACGTTGGACTGCGTGCGGCCAGCAGTAACAGCCTAGTTGATCAGGCCCTGATCCATCGGGAGGCCTGGTCATGGACCGGACTGCGGGGGCGTTGATCCCCGGAATAACCTCCAGGTATGGGTGGAAACATTGGGCATGTTTCCTGTTCACCTAGCAGTAAGTAGGTACTTTGCTAGTCGACTGGTGTGTGTCGCATCCTGGGGGACAAGATTGAAGGACCCTAATGGAAATAAGACAGACAGACCTCGAGGACGTTCTTGGGATATCCTGGGTGGCTAATCCTCGGAGTTAAAAATCCGAACGAATCTTATCTTATTCCTCAGCGTTGGTTATTAATTTACTTACAAACATTGGAAAGAAAGAGCTGCAGAAGAGCTACGTTTTTGTTCCTGGATCAAACCTGATACCTCCCATTCTCTAGGGCAGTAATTCTCAACCAGGGGTAAATTTACCCCTTGGGGGTAAAAAATTACATGGCAAATATTTGATGCACCTGATAATTGAATAATTATTGCTTTAAAAAAAGAATGTTTTATTTTTGGTTATACGAATGTATATTGCTATTTTTGTGCAAAACCTGAATCATTTATTTTTTCTGACCTTGTTTTTCTGTTCCTTTATGATGGCGATAAATTTTTTGTAAGGAAGTGAGGGGGTAAATGGAGAAATACATCAAGCCGGGAGGGTTAATGATGGAGGAAAAGTTGAGAAACCCTGCTCGAGGGTCTTGGCGCTGTACAAGCCCCCAAGAGCTAGTTCTTCCCCATCAATATATTCAAGGGAGTGGAAGACTTTCGAGAGGTATAATCATGACTCGAGTATTGTGCGCTGCGATACACACCCATGATGCAACGACCATAACGTACACTGTACAGTACATGATGATACAACACTACCACAACTTACAATGTACAGTACATAATGATACAACACTACCACAACTTACAATGTACAGTACATGATGATACAACACTACCACAACTTACAATGTACAGTACATGATGATACAACACTACCACAACTTACAATGTACAGTACATAATGATACAACACTACCACAACTTACAATGTACAGTACATGATGATACAACACTACCACAACTTACAATGTACAGTACATGATGATACAACACTACCACAACTTACAATGTACAGTACATGATGATACAACACTAACACAACTTACAATGTACAGTACATGATGATACAACACTACGACAACTTACAATGTACAGTACATGATGATACAACACTACCACAACTTACAATGTACAGTACATAATGATACAACACTACCACAACTTACAATGTACAGTACATAATGATACAACACTACGACAACTTACAATGTACAGTACATGATGATACAACACTACCACAACTTACAATGTACAGTACATAATGATACAACACTACCACAACTTACAATGTACAGTACATAATGATACAACACTACCACAACTTACAATGTACAGTACATGATGATACAACACTACCACAACTTACAATGTACAGTACATGATGATTCAACACTACGACAACTTACAGTGTACAGTATATGATGATACAACACTACAACAACTTACAATGTACAGTTCAACGATGAGAAATTTCAATTACTCAGATATGGTAAATACGAGGAAATTAAATCTTCATCAGAGTACAAAACAAATTCTGGCCACAAAATAGAGCGAAGCACCAACATCAAAGACCTGGGAGTGATCATGTCGGAGGATCTCACCTTCAAGGACCATAACATTGTATCAATCGCATCTGCTAGAAAAATGACAGGATGGATAATGAGAACCTTCAAAACTAGGGATGCCAAGCCCATGATGACACTCTTCAGGTCACTTGTTCTATCTAGGCTGGAATATTGCTGCACACTAACAGCACCTTTCAAGGCAGGTGAAATTGCTGACCTAGAAAATGTACAGAGAACCTTCACGGCACGCTTAATGGAGATAAAACACCTCAATTACTGGGAGCGCTGAGGTTCCTAAACCTGTATTCCCTGGAACGCAGGCGGGAGAGATACATGATTATATACACCTGGAAAATCCTAGAGGGACTAGTACCGAACTTAAACACGAAAATCACTCACTACGAAAGCAAAAGACTTGGCAGACGATGCAACATCCCCCCAATGAAAAGCAGGGGTGTCACTAGCACGTTAAGAGACCATGCAATAAGTGTCAGGGGCCCGAGACTGTTCAACTGCCTCCCAGCATACATAAGGGAGATTACCATTAGACCCCTGGCAGTCTTCAAGCTGGCACTGGACAAGCACCTAAAATCGGTTCCTGTCCAGCCGGGCTGTGGCTCGTACGTTGGTTTGCGTGCAGCCAGCAGTAACAGCCTGGTTGATCAGGCTCTGATCCACCAGGAGGCCTGGTCACAGACCGGGCCACGGGGGCGTTGACCCCCGGAACTCTCTCCAGGTAAACTCCAGGTACATGATGATACAACACTACCACAACTTACAGTGTACAGTACATGATGATACAACACTACCACAACTTACAATGTACAGTACATGATGATACAACACTACCACAACTTACAGTGTACAGTACATGATGATACAACACTAACACAACTTACAATGTACAGTACATGATGATACAACACTACCACAACTTACAATGTACAGTACATGATGATACAACACTATTACAATGTACAGTACATGATGATACAACACTACCACAACTTACAGTGTACAGTACATGATGATACAACACTAACACAACTTACAATGTACAGTACATGATGATACAACACTACCACAACTTACAATGTACAGTACATGATGATACAACACTACCACAACTTACAATGTACAGTACATGATGATACAACACTACCACAACTTACAATGTACAGTACATGATGATACAACACTACCACAACTTACAGTGTACAGTACATGATGATACAACACTAACACAACTTACAATGTACAGTACATGATACGATACTACGATACGATACTACGTGCCGCAAAATGCCCTTCTCACACTATACCACTCACTTATTTATCCATACCTCACCTATGCTATTTGTGCTTGGGGATCAACTGCAGCAACACACCTAAAGCCAATAATAACCCAACAAAAAGCTGCAGTAAGAATAATCACTAAATCCCATCCCTGGCAACACACCCCCCACTCTTCATAGATTTAAATTTACTCCCTGTTCAGTACATCCACACTTACTACTGTGCAATCTACATCTACAGGACCTTAAACTCCAATATCAACCTTGACCTAAAACGCTTTCTTGATAGTTGTGGCAGAACCCACAGGCACAACACCAGACACAAACATCTCTACGACATTCCCCGTGTCCGACTAAACCTTTACAAAAATTCAATGTATGTCAAAGGCCCTAAAATCTGGAACACCCTACCTGAGAACTCTAGAACTGCAGACACATTCATCACCTTCAAAACTACCATTAGAAAACATCTTATCTCCCTGATACACCCCATCAACTAACTACACGAATACCACCTGGTGGTTCACACTTACACTCACTCACCCATTTGACCATAAACAGAAATATTAATCTCAATCTTAAAATAATGAATCCTATGATACTCCAATACTAAAACTATGTACTGTGCCAAAACAAAAGCATTCACGTTGCTAAACTCACAAACTAGTATTTAGTCACTTAGTCATAATACCAACTTACCTCATAATTTGTAATATTTTAAAATAAAGAATTAAACTAAGTGTAGCCATGCTAGGCGTTCTAGTGGTACACTCTGTAATCATTATTTAACTACATGTAAACCACACAATAACCAAATTCTGTAAATTCAACATTGTAATCTTTATAGAGAATAAACTTTGAATTTGAATTTGAATACAACACTACCACAACTTACAATGTACAGTACATGATGATACAACACTACCACAACTTACAATGTACAGTACATGATGATACAACACTACCACAACTTATAATGTACAGTACATGATGATACAACACTACCACAACTTACAATGTACAGTACATAATGATACAACACTACCACAACTTACAATGTACAGTACACGATGATACAACACTACCACAACTTATAATGTACAGTACATGATGATACAACACTACCACAACTTACAATGTACAGTACATGATGATACAACACTACCACAACTTACAATGTACAGTACATGATGATACAACACTACCACAACTTACAATGTACAGTACATAATGATACAACACTACCACAACTTACAATGTACAGTACATGATGATACAACACTACTACAACTTACAATGTACAGTACATGATGATACAACACTACCACAACTTACAATGTACAGTACATGATGATACAACACTACCACAACTTACAATGTACAGTACATGATGATACATTTTTGTGGAAATTGGTGTCACGCCCCTTGTGCAGATATCCAAGAACTAGCTACAAGCAGTATTAAAACAGAGAAGTGTTTCTGGGTATGCCCAAATGAGGAAAATCTGTGGACTAAAATCACAAGGGTATTAAAAGAGGATAACATCAAAGCTGCTTTCATAGAAAACCTGGAAGCTTTCTACAACAGATGGGAACATAAAAAGTGTGGGCTGAATGGTACTGCCCTTGATACTGGCCATGTAGTCACAAACTGTAAGGCTGGAGGTGATGTCCTGGTAGTCAGTAAATGTGGGGCTGATAGGGCTGTCCTGGGAGACAGTAATGGTGAAGCTGGAGGTGCTGTCCTGGGAGACAGAAATGGTGAAGCTGGAGATACTGTCCTGGGAGACAGTAATGGTGAAGCTGGAGATTTTGTCCAGGTAGTCGGGAATTATACGCAGGAAGGAATACATATAAATGACCTCATAGAGGACAGGAGCCATAGTAGGGAAACAAGTGTAGTCAAAGATAAGATAAAACCAATATTGCAAACTAGAAATACCGCAGGAAATAGCAAACAAGAGGACTCCAATAGCAATAGTGAGGATAAATTACCAAAAACAACTGGTGGGAGCTCCATTGTTGGTGCTAGGGAGGATAGGAGTAAGACAGGGAAACATGCACCACCAGGGAATACAGTCACAGAAACCCAAGGCAAACGGAAACCAAGCCTGTGCACATACTATGCACTTGGTATCTGCTGGCATGGGAAATCTGGAAAAACAGATGGGACGTGCAACTATGACCACCCTAGAAAATGCCATGCCCATATGACAACAGGAAAATGCAAACTCCCTTCCTGTAAGCTTTTTCACCCTGAAATGTGTACCTCTTCAGTACAGGAAAGACTGTGCTATAACTTAAATTGCCAGGCATACCATCTAAAGGGGACAAAAAGATACAAAACATCCAGGCCATGGGAAAACCTGGGTAGCCACAGCCACTCAAGAGGGAGAGGTTTTTTAGTGCCAGGAAGGAAAAAAAACTGGCAGGAAATGGCAGAAATCGTACACCAAATCCAGTCATTCCTGGAGTGGAACCACAGTCGATGGCCTCCACTCCAAACCAACAGATACAGATACTAATGCCGGAAAAAAAATCCCCCCCCAGTACCAACAATACCACCAGTCCGATAACATTCTTCTTTGCAAATATACAGGGTCTAAAGCCAGCAACAAACAACAAAATACCTTTCATCCGTGGACTGCTTGCAGAGGCAAAGGCAATGTTCGCGGCTTTCACTGAGACCCACATAAAGGATCACTTGGACAACGAAATATGGATCCCAGGTTACAACCTATACAGATGTGACAGAGTGAACAGGCAAAAGGGGGGGGTTGGCCTGTACATTGCAGAGTCACTTGTTTGCACAGAACTGCTTAATGCCTCAAATGACGTAGTGGAAGTTTTAGCAGTAAAGGTCGAGAACCAAAACCTAGTCATTGTGGTAGTCTACAAGCCTCCGGATGCAACATCCCAGCAATTCCAGGAACAGCTGTTAAAAATTGACCACTGTCTGGAAAATCTTCCAGCTCCTGCACCCAACATCTTGCTCCTGGGGGATTTCAACTTAAGGCACCTAAAATGGAGGAATATAGCAAATAATATTGTTGCAGTAATAACACCAGGAGGCAGCTCTGATGAAAACTCACACTCACACGAGCTTTTAAATCTCTGCACAAAATTCAATTTAAACCAGCAAATAATAGAGCCTACTAGACTGGAGAATACACTAGACCTCATCTTCACTAACAATGATGATCTGATAAGAAATGTCACCATATCAAAAACAATATACTCAGATCACAACATAATTGAGGTTCAGACATGTATGCGTGGAGCCCCAGACCGACAAAATGAGACTAGTCACGAGGGAGCATTCACCAAATTCAACTTCAATAACAAAAACATAAAGTGGGACCAAGTAAACCAAGTCCTAACCGATATAAGCTGGGAAGATATACTAAGCAACACAGACCCAAACTTATGCCTAGAACAGATTAACTCGGTGGCACTCGATGTATGCACAAGGCTTATTCCTCTAAGAAAAAGGAGGAGTAGATGTAAAATAGAAAGAGACAGGCGCTCCCTTTACAGGCGACGGAAAAGAATAACAGAGCGGCTAAAAGAGGTCAATATATCTGAAATGCGCAGGGAGACACTGGTCAGAGAAATAGCAAGCATCGAACTTAAGCTAAAAGAATCCTTTAGGAGTCAGGAATCGCGGGAAGAACTAAAAGCCATAAATGAAATCGAAAGAAACCCAAAGTATTTCTTCTCCTATGCCAAATCAAAATCGAGAACAACGTCCAGTATTGGGCCCCTACTTAAACAAGATGGGTCCTACACAGATGACAACAAGGAAATGAGTGAGCTACTCAAGTCCCAATATGACTCAGTTTTTAGCAAGCCGCTAACCAGACTGAGAGTCGAAGATCAAAATGAATTTTTTATGAGAGAGCCACAAAATTTGATTAACACAAGCCTATCCGATGTTATCCTGACGCCAAATGACTTCGAACAGGCGATAAATGACATGCCCATGCACTCTGCCCCAGGGCCAGACTCATGGAACTCTGTGTTCATCAAGAACTGCAAGAAGCCCCTATCACGAGCCTTTTCCATCCTATGGAGAGGGAGCATGGACACGGGGGTCGTCCCTCAGTTACTAAAAACAACAGACATAGCCCCACTCCACAAAGGGGGCAGTAAAGCAACAGCAAAGAACTACAGACCAATAGCACTAACATCCCATATCATAAAAATCTTTGAAAGGGTCCTAAGAAGCAAGATCACCACCCATCTAGAAACCCATCAGTTACACAACCCAGGGCAACATGGGTTTAGAACAGGTCGCTCCTGTCTGTCTCAACTACTGGATCACTACGACAAGGTCCTAAATGCACTAGAAGACAAAAAGAATGCAGATGTAATATATACAGACTTTGCAAAAGCCTTCGACAAGTGTGACCATGGCGTAATAGCGCACAAAATGCGCGCTAAAGGAATAACAGGAAAAGTCGGTCGATGGATCTATAATTTCCTCACTAACAGAACACAGAGAGTAGTCGTCAACAGAGTAAAGTCCGAGGCAGCTACGGTGAAAAGCTCTGTTCCACAAGGCACAGTACTAGCTCCCATCTTGTTCCTCATCCTCATATCCGACATAGACAAGGATGTCAGCCACAGCACCGTGTCTTCCTTTGCAGATGACACCCGAATCTGCATGACAGTGTCTTCCATTGCAGACACTGCAAGGCTCCAGGCAGACATCAACCAAATCTTTCAGTGGGCTGCAGAAAACAATATGAAGTTCAACGATGAGAAATTTCAATTACTCAGATATGGTAAACATGTGGAAATTAAATCTTCATCAGAGTACAAAACAAATTCTGGCCACAAAATAGAGCGAAACACCAACGTCAAAGACCTGGGAGTGATTATGTCGGAGGATCTCACCTTCAAGGACCATAACATTGTATCAATCGCATCTGCTAGAAAAATGACAGGATGGATAATGAGAACCTTCAAAACTAGGGAGGCCAAGCCCATGATGACACTCTTCAGGTCACTTGTTCTATCTAGGCTGGAATATTGCTGCACTCTAACAGCACCTTTCAAGGCAGGTGAAATTGCCGACCTAGAAAATGTACAGAGAACTTTCACGGCGCGCATAACGGAGATAAAACACCTCAATTACTGGGAGCACTTGAGGTTTCTAAACCTGTATTCCCTGGAACGCAGGAGGGAGAGATACATGATTATATACACCTGGAAAATCCTAGAGGGACTAGTACCGAACTTGCACACGAAAATCACTCACTACGAAAGCAAAAGACTTGGCAGACGATGCACCATCCCCCCAATGAAAAGCAGGGGTGTCACTAGCACGTTAAGAGACCATACAATAAGTGTCAGGGGCCCGAGACTGTTCAACTGCCTCCCAGCACACATAAGGGGGATTACCAACAGACCCCTGGCAGTCTTCAAGCTGGCACTGGACAAGCACCTAAAGTCAGTTCCTGATCAGCCGGGCTGTGGCTCGTACGTTGGTTTGCGTGCAGCCAGCAGCAACAGCCTGGTTGATCAGGCGCTGATCCACCAGGAGGCCTGGTCACAGACCGGGCCGCGGGGGCGTTGACCCCCGAAACTCTCTCCAGGTAAACTCCAGGTAATACAACAAGATTACAACTTATATTATTATTGTGGAAAATACTGTATATATTTTCTAGAAATACAGTAGTTATATGTAAATAGATGGCCATACTGTATTTAATAACATTTATGTCATAGAAAATGGGAAACTGAACCTGGGGAGAAGGGACAGTCGCCATTGTTAATTTGAATTGGATACAATGTTAGTGTAATGTAAAGAATTTTTCGTGCTCTAGAGGTTAAAATTGGGCTGACACCTCTCAAATAGGAGGCGAAATTGTTGGATGTGCATTCCTGCATAACTTGAGATATCAGGCGACTGGACAAGACAGCTCCAGGAACCTCAGATAAGTCTGTTATGTTATAACTCTGGCCTGTTATTATTTTCATGTATAGACAGAGGTTTTCTGAGTATCAATGATACACCTTGATTTCCAGTCAAATTGGTGAGTGTTATGATTAAGATATATTCTCCTTCTGTTATATAAATGTGTATTTATATATAATCATTTTTTAATTTAATATACAGTCCACAAATTTATATATTTACCAGTATTCCTGGTGATGTATATTTCATTTAATTAATAGGTCCAGAGCAACTTGTGGATATGACAGTGGTAGGTATCGAAGGGGGACATTTTTTGCGACCTAGGTGTCCCAAATTCCTACTTGTCTAACTGATAAATAATAATTATCTTTGTTCATTTACTGTTATGTATATAATGATGCATTCAGCTAAATGTAATTTTCCACAATTATTGAGATTATAGGTAAAGATTAAATTTAAGGGCACGAATACAGGCTTGATATACCTGGTTTACCTGGAGAGGGTTACGGGGGTCAACGCTCCCGCGGCCCGGTCTGAGACCAAGCCTCGTGGTGGATCAGGGTCTGATTTCAGAATTTAAATAACACAAAAAATACATATAGATCCTAATATATATGCACAAACACTCGCATAATTTTAGAGTTTAGTTAGTTTAATATGTTTATTATGCATCCCATACCCATCCTGTGGGCGGTAGTCAAAAGATTACAGAGATACATAATCGGTCCAGGGACTGGACTCCAAAGTTTTGATAGCTGAGCAAGTTACAGAGGTAATGAATTCACAATTTACAAAGGTAATGAACTCACAATTTACAAAGGTAATGAACTCACAATTTACAAAGGTAATGAACTCACAATTTACAAAGGTAATGAACTCCAGGTAGGTCTGGTCACAATCATGACAAGTTACAAAGGTATTTACAGATTACAGAGGTACGTAATGGGTCCAGGGACTGGGCCCCCAAAGTTTTGATAGCTGAACTAGGTACAAAGGTAATGAGCTCACAAGTTACAAAGGTAATGAATTCTGTAGAATGGTTACTTACGTTTATACATGGCTACAATCATGAACAAATTATAGAGTAATGAGCAATTCACACTTCCACACCCGGTCACAACTGTAATGAGTTATTGGTGCAAATATTGATTGTTGAGTCACACACACACACACACACACACACACACACACACACACACACACACACACACACACACACACACACACACACACACACACACACACACACACATGCACACATGTGGTAATGCTTTATTTACAGCTAGCAAAGTCAGGGTATTTCTCCAGAATGGTCTGCAATATACCACTGTGGATAAAATACTTTGCCATTTCTTGAACATTTCTGAGTGAGTTGTTTCTAAATTCATTAATTTGATCACACTCCAGTACATAATGACGCAAGGTGTGACAATAGTCCATCTGGCAAAGTTTACATTTCGTTTGGTCTACATCTGGTGGTGGTGATTTAACCTGCCAAAGATACTTGTAACCCAGCCGGAGCCGGGCAGTAGTGACATCCAAGAGTCTGCTTATCTTGTTGGATGCACCATAGACATGTGGCTCCTCCTGCATGATGGAATGATGATAGATGGACTGACTTATGTCAATCTCCCTAAGTCTTAAGTCAATAAAGTTCATTTGAAGTTCTTTTCGTATTATTGTTCTCAAACTGCTAACTGACAACCCAAGATTGTAATCTACCCCGTCTTTGAAAGCATACAGCTTAGCCAATTTATCAGTTCTATCATGCATCTGAAGACCAATGTGAGATGGAATCCACAGCATGTGCACTCTGACTCCACTGTCCACAATCTTACCATATCTATGTCTGGCTTCTGACACAAGCATGCCACAATTTATACTTAATGAGTTGAGAGCATTTATGGATGACAGAGAATCAGTTACAATTAAAGTGTCAACCTTAGATACATGGACACATTTGAGTGCAAGGAGTATGGCAAACAGTTCTGTTTGAAGGGTAGAGGCCCAGTTATTGATGCGTGCTCCAATTTCTTTATGAGAGCCATCACTCTGTGTGACAACAGCAGCACTACCAGCTGCACCAGTGGACTGGTGAACAGAACCATCGACGTAAATAATTTGTGAAAGAGTGTTCTGTGTGACTAAGTTATCAATACAGCTTAAGGCATCATGTTTGGCTTCAAGACGAAGCTTTGGTTGTGATTTAAGAAGAGTTTTGGGGGGAAATGGAGGAATGGTAGTTTGAAATGGGGTAATATCCCATGGAGCAGGGAAATGTCTCTGTTGTCTAACTTGATATAGATCATGTAGCTGGTTCATGCGGAGGTTGGTTCCAGTTTTTTCGATCCATCTGGAAGGATGTTCACCAGTGCTGAGGAAAGTTTGGAGGGCTTCTGTGCAGGGGTTTGAATGGGCTAGCCTAAGCATATTGACCCCAATAAGGATATTTCTTTCAGTAACACGATCTCTAATGCTTGGAATATTAAGTTCTTTCCGCATATTTAAAATTTTGGCAGTACGAGGGCATCCTAGGATGATCCTCATTGCTTCGTTTTGCAGTTTTTCCAGCCCTCCAAGCTTCCAGTCAGACACGAGTGCAAGTAGTGGCGCCGCATAATCAACCAATGATCTAATATAAGCAAGATACATCATTTTCACAATTTTAACATTAGCACCATACCTGGGATGAAAACCTGCCACAATTCTAAGTGCTCTCAGCCTTTCTTTGTATTGGCGACAAAGTCTCGTTACAACAGGTCCAAGTAGTGGAACCTCAAAGCCTAGATACCTGTATCTGCTTACATATTCTAGAAGAGACCCATCATGCAACTGGATCTGACGAACTGTGCCTCTCTGCCGAGGAGGACGCCTGTTGAGTATCTTTGTTTTATCCCCTGAGATTATTAACCCCAGGTCCTGACACGAGGCTAGTACATGATTAAGAATGTTTTGGGTGTTGGAGAATCCGGTGGTGTGAATCATTATGTCATCAGCAAAACTAACCATATAATGATGGGGCTGGCTAGGCATGGCATTAAGTAAGGCATTAATCAAAATGTTGAAAAGGGTGGGACTAAGCACACCTCCCTGTGTGGTTCCTAATTCAAAATCTTTAGTTACACTTCTATGTCCCTGGAACAACACAGACGACTTTCTGTTGGACAGGTAACCTTTAATCCAGCGGAGAAGCCATCCTCCAACATCCATTCTGGCAAGTTCACTAATGATTACATGTCGGTTGGCTACATCAAAAGCGGATTTAAGGTCAAGGAACGTAGTGTATGAGCTGTCAGTGTGCAGAGTGAGAAAGGTGGTAATGCAATGATGCACACTCCTTCCATGCATGAAGCCATGCAACCGGGGTGACAAGAATTCCTTAATTCTGTGCATAAGACGATTAAGAATCATCCTTTCGAATGTTTTACACAAGCAGCTAGTAAGGGATATTGGGCGAAATGAGTTTTGTTGATTGGGCTTCGGAATGGGAATAATGAGGCTATTGGTCCATGATTTAGGGAGCTCCCCAGTGACATAACTCATGTTATATAATTCAAGTAAAGGATTACCTGGTACTCGACACAGCAATCTGAGTATGTTGTAAGTAATACCATCCTCACCAGGCGACGTGGAGTTGCCCTTAGTTAGTGCTGCATCAAGTTCATAATTAGTGAAAGGAATGTTGCAGTCATCTGCATAAAGCAAACAAGTCTCTCCCTTGTATCATATTTGTCCATTAATTTTGCCTGTGTGGTACTGGGAAGACTGTCATAGCTAGATGTAGCAGCCCAAGCACTGACTAACTCATTCGCCCTATGCAAGGGATGAGGGTGCGCGATCTGCCCAGTTCTGTTACCCTTAATTCTATTTATGTCCCTCCATGCCCGGCTAAGTGGGGTGTGAGCATTGAGACCATTGACAAATTGTTCCCAGTCTGTTTGCCGCAGCTCTGTCATACGCTCTCTGGCAGCAGCAAGGGCAGTTTGGAAGAGGCTCAGCATTTCTGGGGTACGATGGTTTCTATAGGCTAGGCCTAGTCTGCGAGCAGTACGTTTCAATGTTCGAAGTTTAGAATCATTGTAATAGGTATGATTTTTATAAGACTTATGATTATTATGGAAGTCATTTGGATTTAGAATAGTAGGAGGTTTCAGAGGCGGCTCTAAGAAGTTCTGAATACTGCTCACAAGGTCATTGTTAAAAGTCTCGACAGAGGTACACTCATAGGAATTATACCAGTCAGTCACATGTGCAACAAAGTCATCATGTTGATCAGGGGAAACATTAAGACGTTTCCGTTTGAATATCCCACCAGGGAGAATAGTATTACCAATATCTAGAGAGGTTAGCCTTGGGAAATGATCAGACGCTATATCTGTTACAATGGAAGACTCACAGCTGGCAGAAGTAATGTTGAAGCCCAGGCACAGATCAAGGACACCTCCATAGATATGTGTGGGTTCAAGGTCACCTACAATTTGCACATTATCATGACTGTTTAAGAGTGACAACAGTTGATTGCCATTACGATTACCAAACTGAGAGTTTCCAATGCTTTTGTGTCTTGCATTATAATCACCAATAATGAGAGTAGGTTCAGACTGAGCACAAGTTGAGAGCTCCAAGTAATTAAACTTATCAGCAGGAGCGTACAAGTTAAATATGTTGAGAGCAGAGTTCCCAATATAAATCCTAACACCGTGATATTGTAGCCCCTCTGTTTTCTTATGTGCAAGAAGTTGATGGGGAAGTGATTTTTTAATATATAGAACACAAGAATTAGTAGATTTGAGGTTATATGCAACAAACGATGGCAATTTAGGGGGTTGGGATTTTTCAGGGACTCTGCACTCTTGTAGACACACAGTATCAATGGATTCAGTGGTTACTTTATGATGCAGGTCAGAAAATCTTTTTCTAAGTGACGCAATATTCCAACTTAAAATGGATAGTTTATACGAGTTTGGTTCCATTATAAAAGTCCAGGGATAGTATTCAATTTCTCAGCAAAATGAAAAAACTTACTAAATAACAAACAGACATAATCAATATCAATATCATCAGTATTATCCTTATCCATGAGTCTCCTAAGTGCGCTTCCATTAGTGAGACCTCTTGGGAGTCTTTGTTTACAGAGGTCACGGCGCTCTTTGTCTGTGAATGTATGGAAGGTGACACTATCCCTCGCACTCACCTCTCCGCTTTTATTACACTCATCACTATCATCACATGTATCACTTCCCTCATCATTATGACCAGTGATACATACACCATTATCAACAACCGGGTCATCTCCACACTCAGTATCTATCAATACATTACACTCATCAGGTTGACTATCATGATGGCCTTCACTGCCCTTATCATCTTCACTGTGATTGTAAACACCACTATCAGATTCATCGTTTTTGTAATTATTAACACCACTGCAATCATCAGTTTGTTCATCATCACCACACTCATTTTCATAATGGCTGACAATCTGTGGGTTGATGTACTCATTTGCAACCTCTAAGTTTTTCCTCGTGGTGCTCAAGTTGTTGTTTCAAACACCATTGTTGCTTCTCCAGTACTGTTATGCGCAGCTGCATGTTGTGTACCACCCCAGCAAGACTAGCGTCATCTGGAAGTATGAAGTCCCGATCAGCTGAGTCAGGTGGCTGACTGACAGCTGACTCAGCCAGACAGATGGTGTCAACACCAGCAGCATTACTAGTGTTGATAGCAGACGTGATCGTGCTCTGTTGATGTACTCCCAGAGTGACTCGCTCAACCATATTGTCTGAGTTCAGGCATGGGTCAGTATTCAGACATGAAGTATCTGGTAGGCCTATTGCCTCATCATGGGGGGTGATGGGTGAGGCGGGAGCCCTGCGGCTGGCGATGTGGGCAGCTTTCGCTCTGCAGTCAGCATGAGCAGCTGTGACTCCTGGAGTCTTATAATTGATACATTCTAATGCAACGGTCTGGTGTTTCTTGATCATATCATAGCACTGGTGAGAAGGATGAGCCTTGGCACACACTGCACACCTGGAGTTTACCTGAGGAGAGTTCCGGGGGTCAACGCCCCCGCGGCCCGGTCTGTGACCAGGCCTCCTGGTGGATCAGAGCCTGATCAACCAGGCTGTTGTTGCTGGCTGCACGCAAACCAACGTACGAGCCACAGCCCGGCTGGTCAGGAACCGACTTTAGGTGCTTGTCCAGTGCCAGCTTGAAGACTGCCAGGGGTCTGTTGGTAATCCCCCTTATGTATGCTGGGAGGCAGTTGAACAGTCTCGGGCCCCTGACACTTATTGTATGGTCTCTTAACGTGCTAGTGACACCCCTGCTTTTCATTGGGGGGATGTTGCATCGTCTGCCAAGTGTGACTTACTAAAGCATTTAAAAACAATGTGACCCCAGTGCTGACACTTGTAGCATCTACGGTGAGGTGGTTTGTACAAAGCTATTTTGTAACTCCTGTTAAGCGCTGCACGAGAGTAGATATATGATGGTGGAGTCCCTTGGCCAATTCACTCAGCCAATATCAGATCATTTGGAAGTCGACGAGGGTCTGTAACTTGATCTGACAACAGGAATTTAGGATCCAAGTACTTATTGACATTGTGGATAACAATAAGCACTTTAGGTGATCTTGGTGGGGCAGCTTGGAGTTGTATGTTAGCATATTTATGAGTAAGAAGTTTTTCTATGAATGTTGGGTCGTTAGTAACAAAAACGTAATTATCCTCGTCATGACGAAAGCAAATCCGAAGGTTTTTTTCTGGGTTGTCTAATGAAGCTTCGTAAAACCATCTAAACTTGACCTCAAACTCAGTGTTAGCAGGGAAATCAAGCCTAACCGTTCTGCAATGGTTGTTGTTGCTCTCGTTGTTTCTTGCAGCAAGCCTCCTTTGAAATCCTCTTTCTTTTTTCAAAGCTCCCTTACTTCTAAAACGTACGAATTCGCCTTCACCATCATTTACTTCGTTCACATCCATAGGTCACTTTTAGTTCAGCTGCTTGAGATGGAAGAGTTAGTCTGTTACTTTTGGGTCAGCGAAACCGCCTTTATTCCATAAGAGAGAAGGGACAAGGAAGGGATATTCACCTCGCTAGACACAGGCAATATGGGTGTAGTGGCCTGCGGGTCGCAGTGCGATTTTCAAGGTCATTCACTGGGCCCACAGTCGTCTCGAGAGTTACCAACACTGTACTACTTGTTAATTACTCCGAACCCGCAGCACTTAACACATCTAGCACACGTGTCTTGGAATGACAGACAAATTTTCACTACATAAGAACTAGTTCTCACAACACTGAAGGTACGGCCGGAACACTGTAGAACGTTCACAAAGGCATTCTGTAACTTGGCCTTCACTGGCTGGCTTGGAGCGCTGTTTAGCCTGGATCAGCTAAACTCGCCCTTATCCCATATGTAGATAATGGCGACGAGTTAAGGGATACCGGTGAATAGGAAAGTCGAGGAAGGGACATTCACCTCACTAGACACACGCAGTATGGGTGTAAGTGGCATGCGGGTCTTACAGTGCCATTTTCAAGGTCACCCAGCAGGCCAGACATTCCTCACTCATTTTAAGCCTACGTAGGTACTGATGGTAGCACAATTGCCTAAGTCAGTGAAACCAGACACAGCCAACATGGCCGACGCGGCGGGTTGTGTAGCGGGCTAGCTGCGGGATTTTCAAGGATAGCTCCTGGTCAAAGAGGCTGACCAGGTCCCTACTTAACAGAACTCAGTGTGAATGCTTTGAGAAGATACCAGAGCAGCGAACGGACTTCCCAGTGCATCGTTTCAGCGTAAATAGTTGAAGTGTTGTGCAGAAGGTTTGGTGTTGTTGAGTCAGGACCAGTCAGCGCCTCCCCCCCTCTCCGCTGGGGGGGAGGGGGAGGGCGTGTGTAGTAAACAGTGACCCTCTCATAACGCCTCGCCCCTGCCCATCTCCCCCGCCTCACCCACCCAACTCCCAGCACCACCCCATCTATAGAGGGTACTTCTCCCCTAACCCACGATGTCAGCGATGGCACTGCAGGGAGTGCCGGGCTCACAGGAACTTCTACTACAGGGACAGCATCGTGGAGTTCGACCGCGAGGCAGCTGTCAGGTGTGCCACAGGCAGTGTGTACTCAGTTCCTCAAGCTTCAACATCCGTGCACACGAGGGCCTGGGATCTTCAGTCAACTTGGCGTCCACCAGGACGTTGCCATGTCCCTAGGACAGCTCTCCATCGGGCTGCTAACGGAGCCACTGGCTTCTTGGACCTCTTGGGGAGGGTCGATGGTGCTCGTGCAAGCAGCAGATCCCGGGGCAACTTGCTGCTGTTTGCAATGGCTGTCTGCCGAGGAGAGACAGGCACCTAGCAACATCTGTTGTTGGGGCAATGGATGAATTCCCTGCTATGTTTGTTAACTGCTCATTACTCTGTAATTTGTCTATGATTGTAATCATGTGATAACGTGTTTATCATTCATTACCTTTGAAACTTGTCATGATTTTGACCAGCTCTACCTGGAGCTCATTACCTTTGTAAATTCTCATGATTAATGTGTTTATGATTCATTACCTTTGCAATTATTCATGAGTGTGACCAGCTCTACCTGGAGCTCATTACCTTTGTAACTTGGTCATGATTATGACCAGATCTAGTTCATTACCTTTGTAACTTGCTCAGCTATCAAAACTTTGGAGTCCAGTCCCTGGACCAATTATGTACCTCTGTAATCTTTTGACTACCGCCCACAGGATGGGTATGGGGTGCATAATAAACATATTAAACTAACAGTGAAATCCACTCGTGCAAATAGTTACAACAAATCTGCAGCACTTAACACTTCTAGCACAAACTTACTATGTTTATAGGTGAACCTCTGGCATGTCCCACTTAAAAAGTTAGTACTGCAATGCTCGTTAAATTGTTCTTAACTAAGCCACTACAGGAAACACTGGTATGCCAGCAGCACTGTAGAACGTATACGTAGACATGCTGGGCCTTGGAATGCTGCTTTCAAGCCTGCTTGAATGTGCTTGCTAAGCCCGTGTCAACCACTTGGATATTTGCTTGTAGCAGGCAGGTAGGCACACAGGAGACATGTTCGTAAGATGAATGGAGTGCGGCACGGAGGACTGACACGGGCACTCAAGCATTTATGTGGTCTGGCAAAAACCGCCTCTAGACCATAAGTAAATAGAGGCGAATGGCTGAGTTCCAAATCGAGGAAGGAGGGGAGAGAGGCGAGGTGGAGTGAAGGTGTAGCCTCCTACAGCTACTTCAAATCAACATGTTTGTGTTTCACTAGGTATATCACTAGTCACAGTTCACACATAAGAGTTCCAGCAGCAATTCAGCTGCGCTCCAACGATATTTGTTGCATGATGAGTTATCAGTCGGGTGAGATAAGCAGTTCTGATATAGAAGGCCAGTAATTTCAAACACGGCCGTGCAAAGACCATTAAAGGGTGAGTAATCATATTTTTGGGGAATGAGAGGGTAATCAGGGATAATCCGAGGACAGGGAGAGCAACTCTAACTCCTTGCGGTAAAAGCCCTTCACCGTCTCTTGGCACCGGTTCCTCCCAGATAAGATGGGAAGGGAAGATGCCAGTGGTCATAGATGTCACGTCGTTCAGTGGGAGAGGAGCAGCCATGGATGTAGGACCTGTTAATAACGTTATCCTTCTGGCCGATGGTTACAAGGTAATGTCTCTTGCTTTTAAGTGTCGCATAAAGAAACCATGTTGCAAATGAATGGAATAGGCAGTACTTATTAATTAAAAACAGTGAAGAGTTTATATAAAGAAAGCGAGGTTTAGGTTAAGATATGTAGGAGAGAAGGGGAGTATTTTTCATGTAATTGTAGGCCTTAAACAGGGATGTGTGATGTCGTCATGGTTGTTTAATATATTTATAGATGGGATTGTAAAATAAATAAATGCTAGGGTGTTGGGAAGAGGTGTGGGGTTAAAGATAATTAATATGATACAAAGTGAGAGTTTTCAGTTACTCTGCCGATTATGGAAGAGTTTGTAAGGATGGGCAAGCAAAGGAAATTAAAAGTGAACATAGAAAAGAACTAGGTGATGATAGTAACAAAACGTTCAGGCAATAAAAGATTGTATATTAGATTGGAAGGAGGAAGTGAATGAATTAAATATTAGGAGTGGCCATGTCGCCAGATAGATTATGAAAGTCGAGGTCAACTATTGAACAAATGAAGGGAAAATGATAAATGGTGTGTTGAGGCGTCTGTGGGATGAAAGATTATCAATGAAGGTAAAAAGAAGAATGTACCAGAATACATTCATTCATTCATTAGGGATTTGCCGGTACTTCCGGCCCGGGTCTTCTCCAGATAGGACCAGAATACAATGACACCAACCCTTTATATGGGTGTGAGGCATCGGCTTACGTTTATTGGTAGGCTTCAATATTCAGCAGACATGTGTCAATGTATTAAATCAAAGTAGAGCTAGGTTTTTTAAAGTGTTTGACGTAACTGTTAAGTAAGTTTATTCAGGTACAATTACACAATTTTACAGTTGTTTACATAATGGCATATGTGAAAATTACTTAGAACTTAAGAGAAATCAGTGATTTATTTTCACTGGGGTTCTTGTATTTCCTTACTATTTGCCTATTACATAAGATTTTTAATAATAAAAATTAAATAAACTGAGTAAATCGAATACATGAAAAGTGAATTGCAATAAAATAAATACAATAAAAAAGAAAATGGTTTCAAGACGTTGAGTCAGTCACCTACACGATGCAGCATTTCCAGGAAAAGACAAAGTAGATATAAACGATGCCTGCTTTACCAAGACCTCGGAGGACAAGACAACTCTAATATATTATAAATGTTGCATGTGACCAAGTACTGTACTTACTCTCCAGGTGACTCACTACAGGCATTACCCGCCCGGGACAACTCTCCTCTACTCCTACTTCGAGTCTCGTGGAGGAAAGTAAGTCATCTTAAATATATGCTTGAGATTTATAAGTTCCTGGAAAAATTCTCAATCCACAAACTGGAAATGGAAATCAACAACCTTTCAGTCCGTTAGGGATTATGAAAATGAAGTTTATTTCACGAAAAGTATTTGTAATAGTTACAAAAGGTTATGCAGAGCATTTCGGCCATATTTATTAATTTAAAAGTGGTGTTATACTAGTCCATAACAGACTGAAATGTTTAGTTTCCATTTTAAATTTGTGACTTAGCTATGAATAATTCAAATCTGCCTAGTTCAAAATAATTCTTTAATAAATATTGTTTTTTTTTTTTTACAAAAACTTTAACACAAGTAGAATCCTGTAGAATGGGAATGGGGGTCAATAGGCTGTTCCTAGAATGTGGTCCTTGTTATCGTACATAAGCATTAAAAATTTGAATCCGATAGGATGAGTTGGTTCTCGAGTCATGAGGGAAAGAAAATTGAAAAGTGGGAAAGAAAAAAAAATAGTCAGTCAATCTCTTAAAGGTGTTCCTTCGGGGAGATGTAACAACACCAAGCAATGTGACATTCCACTGAAACGGAATGGCTAAACTCAAAAACTTTTTTCACGTTTCATCAGGAATTATCCAACACTTAGCAATAAAGCGGTAAGATTATTGTTTGTATGCAGAAAACACACACTCACTATTGGTAACATACTGAGCAATCATAAACATTTTAAAGAGAGATCAAACAGCATGGACATGTTGAGTAATAACAAACAAATATGAAGAGACAACAAACAGCATGAACATGTAGAGTAATAATAAACTAGGATATGAAGTAGCAAAAAACAACACGGACAGGCGTGAGGGAACATTCATTTTACTTGGAGTCACCACCCCTACAGCCTGGTCCCAGACCAGGCCTCCTGGCGGATGGCCTGATCAACCAGGTTGTTGACGCTAACCCCATGAAGTTGAGCGTAAACACCATAGCATGGCTGATTACGATCTGATTGAGAAATTTGCCCAGTTCTTGTTAGAAGATACCCAGGGGTCTGTTGGTAATCTTCTTTATGTACGAAGAGAGGACACTGAAGATTTTGGTCTCTTCACACTTACTGAGCTTTTCCTTAGTGTACTTACTGCACCCCTGCTTTTCACTGGGGGTATTTTGCACCGTCTGCAAAGTCTCTTACTTTCATGGGAAATGATTTGTGTGTGCAGATTGAGAATCAGTCCTAGACTTTTCCAGGTGTAGATTATAATGTACCTCTCTTGCCTACATTCCAAGGAGTACAGATCGAGGGACTGCAAATGTTCTCAGTAATTTAGGTGTTTGGCCAAATCTGTGCGGGCAGTGAAGGTTCTCTGCACATTTTTCAGATCTGATATTTCGCCTGCCTTGAATGAAGCTGTTAGAATACAGCAGTATTCCAGCCTAGAAAGAGCAAGTGACTTGAAGTAAATCACAGAACGAGTGGGGTTCAAACTCATGGCAACAACTAGTTAGGTATATTTCTATAAACCATGGGAATGTTAGCATGAACCTCGCCCATTTTGATTTGTTTGCACTCATGTTATTACGATTTCGTGAATCATGATGACATCTTTGAAGGAACATGAGTTAGAGCATCCCACAGCCAGTTAGTTGAATCTTGTGAACCTAGCTGGTTTAATCTTGTGAGGCTGGCATGGACCAGTGGCTAACACACTGGTCTACGAGTTTTAGGATTCTCCTGCCATGAGTTCGATCTCTACCCGTTCTGTGATTTGTTTGCAATCGTATTATTACTATTTCGTGAGTCAAGTGACTTGAAGAATATCATCATTGGCCTGGCATCCCTTCCTTTGAAGTTTCGAAGGTTCTAGTCATCCAGTCTCTCATTTTCTTTGCGGTTGTGATAGTGACATTATTATGATCTTTAATGGTGAGATCTTCTAACATTAATCACTCTTAGGTCTCTCACATTAGTCCTTGCGGTTGTAATAATAACATTATTGTGT